>NC_092052.1:117723406-118023406 GCF_003086295.3 Arachis hypogaea | reverse complement strand
AATGTTGTTAAATGGATTATGAGATATCTCAAAGGTACAACTAGCTAGTTGGCTTTACTGATGCAGACATGGTAGGAGATATTGATTCTCGAAAGTCTACTTCAGGTTATTTGGTCAAGTTTGCAGGGGGAGCTATTTTATGACAGTCAAGGTTACAGAAGTGTGTTGCACTTTCTACCACAGAGGCAGAGTTTATTGCAGCAACTGAAGCATGTAAATAGTTGTTGTGGATGAAAAAATTCCTTGTAGCACTCGGTTTCAAGCAAGACCGTTATGTATTGTTGTGTGATAGTTAAAGTGCTATTCATCTTGCTAAGAATTCTACTTTTCATGCAAGATTTAAACATATTGATGTTAGGTATCACTGGATATGGGATGTGTTAGATTTTAAGTTGTTAGAACTTAAGAAATTTCACACTGATGACAAATGGTGCTGATATGATGACAAAAGCATTGTCAAGAGATAAGCTTGAAACATGTTGTTTGATCGCCAGAATGGCAAGGGCCTCTACCTAGTCGAGAAGGGGGAGATTTGTTGGATTTTTTCTCTCCTTTGTAAGGACCAAACCAACTTTTTAGGGGTGTATTCTTGTACCCTTGTGTCTCTACCCTAATTATATTTTTTAGGGTCTTTTAAGAGTGTGAGAGAGTAGCCACAAAGTGAGAGAGAAGAAGGAAAATATAATTCCCGTTTTTATACAAAGTAGTAAATTTCAAATGGCAATTTCTCATTCGTTCACCGTTGGATCAGCTTGAAGTTCAAACTGTATGTTTCCCCCATCGTTTTCTTCATTTTAGATGGTGGAGATGGTAATTGGAGATTTGCAGTGGGAGAAATTGGCTTTGCAAGAGAGAAAATAGGTTTTCCATTTTTACACAGAGCAACAATATTTGAACTGCAGTTTCTCATTCTTTCACTGTTGGATCGACGTGAAATTTGGACTGCAGATGCTTCTTATCTTATTCTTCATTCTGAACGGTGAAGATTGTAATTAGAGGTCTTCAAAAGGAGAAATAGGCTTCGAACAACAGCTCTATTTTTTAGGTATTTTTCATCTTCTTGCTTTTCATTTGTAAGCTTTAGTGCTTTGATATTTTGGCTGGTTATATGCACATTTTTTGTGCTTTGTTTGAGACTTTCTTGTACCTCATTTGATTATAGTGGAGCTATTTCATTGGTCTGGATGACTCGTGGGTTTTACCTCTCACATTGAGGAAATTTTTCACGTTAAAACCTCGGTGTGTTCTTGTTATTGCTCTATTTGCTATATTTGCTTGTTCATAGTTATTGCCATACTATATTGTGAGTGCTTTTATATTGTTCTTGTGTTGGATATTTGTGTTGTTTTTGCTGTTAGGCTCTTTCAGCATGCTATAGTGGAGAGTTAAAATAGTAAAAAAATGAAGAGTTTTTTTTATGAGTAGTTAGATGACCATCATATGAAATATTTTATTTTATATTTGTTAATTCTTCAAATAAGATTAAGCCTTCCTCTTCATTCTATGCATGGCAAAATCTCTTCATCTTAGAATTGGCCCATATAATTGAGGTGACAGTGTTTGTAGTGAGAGGCATCGTCATAGAAGCTCCCTACATAATAGAAGTAGCAAGTTTTGGAATGTTCTATTAAATAATTAAGTTATAGATATACATGTGTATTACTTTAGTAAAATAAGTTGTTTTATGCTAATGAATTATAACTTAAATGACATAGTCTCCTTATCAATGTTCTGAAAATTGGACCGGACTGGCCGGTTTGACTAGATTAACCGAAAACTGGTCAGTTAGCCGGTCCGGTCAACATCTAAAACTAGCCTGCAAAAAACCGGTAAAAAAACCAGCCAAACCGGTGGTTAACCGTTGAACCGAACGAACCGGCCAGTTTTTTTTGAAGTCCGGTTCTCTCCTTCAACACCAAACGGCGTCATTTTGGTTTAATTAAAAAAAAAACGCGTAGGCCAAATGCCCCCAATCCCCTCTCCCTTCTCTCACTCTCAGTGTCACCAACATACCAAAATCAAAATCCCTAATTCAAAGGTTCTTTGGAGAGCAGCGGAAGAATAAGGCTTGTCGGAGCACGGTAGCGGTGGAGGAAGGAGGCGGTGGAGCTGTGGTTGATGTGCATGGCTTTCTGAGCTTCTCTGCTTCTCTCTTCTCTCTTCTCTCTCACTCTTAGTCTCACCAAAATGGAAAAATCCCCCAATCTATCTCACTCTTAGTCTCAGACGCCGCCAGTCTTCTCTGTCGTCCCCGTCGTCGGCCGCCTCTTTCTCATCATCAAAAATGCCTCTGTCTCCGAGACATCTCTCCTCTGTCTGTGTCGAGCACCTCTCTGTCTGAAGTGCGAACGTACCTATGCCGTCGTGGGCTCTTCGCCATCGCCCGTGAGTTCTTCAATTTTTATCGTCCCTCAACATCTTCATGGTCTTGTTTATTTTCACTGATTTCTTCCCTTTTTCACTTTAGTTTTTTATTTGTTTCCTCTATTATGTTTGTTAATTTTATTTATTCTGATTTTTGAGTTGCTTCACTTGTTTGTTGCTTATTTGTTTGATTCTCAGTTGATGGTGTTATGATGGATTGCTTCACTACATTTTTTTTGTTGAAATTTTTCTGGTTTTTGTTTTTTTCAATTAATTTTTTATTCAGTGAGAAATTTAGGGCAGATTTGAGTTCATAACTTCAGATGCAGAGTTCTTGTTTTGAGTTTTTCTAATTTTCAAATTTTTTTATTTTGTTAATTATATGGATTAATCATTTTGTAATTCTAAATTTTACCGAATATAAATTTGATAAAAGTTCAATTTTGGGACTCTGGTTTTTGAATTTTTCTATATTGAATTTCGCTATATAAGTTCAATTGTGCTCTATTGAATTCTGCTATATTGAATGTTGGTGGTGAAAGTATCTGAAAGTGATGCTTTTGAACCTGCCAGGAGGATGTCCATCATGCATCTCCACCTGAAGATTGTAGAGAGAATGGTGCATGTGAAGATGGGAATGGAATGGCTCTTGATAAACCGTGCAACACAGCAGAGGAGTAGGTCAAGAGCAATGAAGAATGCAACAGGGCAGGGGAGTCAACGAGTAATGCAGATGGAAAAGTTCACAGGGAACTGAAGCCACTAAGAGCTCTAGAGGTTATAGATTGTTTTTTAAGTTTGTGTTCCATTTACATAATTCATTTGGTATAAGCATCATCATTGTATGTAACACCCTAACTACCAAAGCTCACACTTCCGGCTGCGCGACTCTGATAGTTCAGACATTACGACGACTTTTATATTATTTAATACTAAAATATGAGCCTGTTTAAAACTTTAAACTGCAATACCGCTCCCAAAGATACTTTCGTTCGATAACGTACAACGTACATCCATAAATACCATTCAACTTACAACAACTCATAAAGAGTACATCCATATATATACATAAATATATATAAATAATATTACAAACATAATCCAATACAATTCCTATCCCTCTTACAGATTATATCAAGATAAAGGCGAAGGTACGGTAAACCATAACTAAAACAATACAGAGCATCTCAACAACAATTAAATAAGCTCTTCGTAACTTCTGCGCCCATATCCTGAAAGGGAAAAAATGTAGGGGGTGAGAACATCATCCTCGAAAGGGTTCTCAGTAGAGGGTTTTTAGGAATTACTGTAATAGGATACATGAAGATAACCGCACCAGTGATTAATAACCGTCTCATGCCTCTTTTCAAAAATGACGGTTTACAATAAGAGTAAAGTCGGAAATCTTTTCTAAAAGAGGAACCGTTCAATTCTCAAAAACTCAAAAGCCTTTCAAAAGGGTTTATCTATACTGAACCAAAATAGCCTTTCATATTTTATACCAAACCAGAAACACAAAACTGAAATCAACCATCAGTTCATCTCATTTCAACCACGGCCCTAGGCCCAAACAATCCAACAACAACCAATCACCACAGTCCAACAGAGTCCCAGTAGCAAACACAAATAGGAGGATGCAAGCACAAACAAACAGTTATTGCAAGTAGAATAGTTAGCAATTAATCACATAGGCAAACCAAGTATAATATGCACACCCAAAAAATGTCACATAAATGCACATGATGCATGCCTGTCCCTAGTGGCTGATGATATCATCTGTCGGTTATATAGCCAACCCGACACGTCCTAGTAGCTAACCATGGACAGAAACACCCATCGCGGAGCAAGTAGGTTTGAGCTACAACCCCATTACTACTACCCGCTCAACCCAGAGCCAGTGGAATAACCAGTACTGCGGCTACTACCCAGGCAGGTGTATAAAAGCTCAACCTGGAGCGAGTGAAATCACCACTACTACCGCTACTACCCAGGCGTCACAGTCTCTGACCTAGAGCAAGTGGGACAAACCACAACCCTTGCTACTACCCAGGTATCTCAAGCATATATTCATTCAGTCCCAGCCATGGATCAACATCCATCTCAGCCATCCGGCTTAAATTCATAATTCATAGTCAACCATACAGCCCATAACTCATTTGGCAATCAGCCATAAATCAATATCATACACAGCCATTCCGGCTCACGGTTCAATCCAGAACCAGCCAATATTCATAATCATACACAGCCATTCCGGCCCATAACAAAACAGCACTTCCACCATTCAACATCATCAAATTCATAAAACCGACATTTAAGCCACAAATCACTTTTCTCAAGCCATTTCACTTTGAAATCAAATTTCAACTCTTTTCAGCCTTGGCTTTAAAGATCTCATTTCTCAAATCATCTTAGGCTCATAAGCCAAATTTACTCAAAGTGAGTTCCCTATTTAAAACAAAGCCACTCTCGGCATTCTCTTTCCAAAACTTCCAAAACCATGGCAAGTTAAGGATTTATTTCAAAGTATTCAAAACCACCCGTCCAACAATGGGATTTTATAATAAAAGCTTCTCGGCAGAGTCCCAAGTCTTTAGGGGAGAATAACATAACTCATTTTGCCAAGTTCATTTAAATTCATTAAAAACATTGGCTTCCTGATTTGAGTAATAAAATAGGATCTAAGCCAAACCGAGTCACGTAATCATTTACTTCTTTCAAAGCCGTTTCCTTTACTTAGGCAAAACCAACTTCAACCCCATGATAAATTCTAAAGCGTTTCAACTGTTCAAAATTGCCTTAGTCTTGCAAGAATTCAGAATTCAAAAAGTACTTAAAACCTTTCTCAAAACATTTCAAAATGTAATTTGTCAACAGACATTCAGGTTCTTTCAAAATCATTAAAACTTCTTTAATTGAAACCCCAAGTCAAATTCAAAGGCATAAACCCTTTTCACATTTAAACAGCTTTAAAACACAAGTTTCATCTAAATAACTTTCTCCTGAAAGAGATACAATGCCTTTTTTAAGAAGCAAGACTAAATCACAATTTCCTCTTTAATAATTCATTTCGAAAGCATGAATCATCCTTTTCTCGATAATTCAAATAAAATTGTAGAAGTCTTTAACTCATCATTTGCCCGACAACAATTCAATAAGGACTCGGATTTTATAGAAATTTCGGCAGCACCTCCCCTAAAACTTGGACTTTGCCACCCGGTTCGGGTCCCAACTAAACCGTTTCTCATTCCTTTTTAATGGCTCAAAACCAGAAATCAATTCAAAGCAAGTTAAATCCAACAGTTGCCTCAGTGGCATATCTCAAGAAAACCATTTCAAAGTCAACTCAATATCAACCGATTTAACTCATTTCTAAAGCTTTAAAGAAACGGTTCAGTAACAAATCATTTATCCAAGATCAAGTCAATTAAGATAAACCAGGCTGAATTCAAAAGTGCATTCGACTTTTCACATCATCAAATAATTGACTCAAATCAAATCAATCCTCAACAGATTAAACTCAGATTTCAAATCTTTAAAGAATCACTTCAAAACATTACATTTCACAAAGCCGCACAACAATTCAGCCAAACAAACATCCATAATCATTCGACTCAATCAAATAATACATAAGGCAGATACAATCACTAAATACACCATATCTCATATTAGTATCCATATGTAATAATTCCAATAATAAACTATAGTTTTCGGAAAGCGCCCCTACCTCAAAACGCAAAACCATAGCCCAAACGCGTCACAGAATCCTTTCCACCTTGACCCGAGGTCAACAATCAAAATCCCGACAGCCAAAACCTTGGTTCCAAGCCACTTTCGCAACGGTCTCAACAACTCTAATCGCAATATACAACAATCGAAACTCAATCGTATAGCAATTAACGCCACAAACTCAGCGTATGATAACAGAACAGTAACAAAAGGGCTTTCAAATCGAAACGCTTACCGAACCGAAGAAGGAACGGTTGAACCGAAATAGCGGCGGTCTCTGAACCAGTTCGGCGGTAACCCGGCAGTCAGCCCCAAGCAACAGCGGCGATCTGAACCACACGCAGTGACAATAAAGTTCCAGGAAACTCAACAGAAGGGAAACTCAACTTAAAATCCTTACCGGCAGTGGAGCTCGGTGGCGGCAGCGGCGTTCCCGGCGGTTGAGGCTCGGCTAGAAGCTCCGGAAGTGGCGGATCTGAACCCTCTCCTGACTACGGTTCAACTAACCATCACCAGCAACGGCGAGCTCAGATGGTGGCAGTGGCGATGGCCGTTCCGACGGAGGCAGTGGTGTCCACGACGACGGCGCAGCAGTGGCGCTGGTTCTTCCCAGCTCGTCGAGGCTCAGACCCGGTCTCTCCTTTCATCTGGACTCGACGACGACACGGGCTTCAGGAAACGATGATGGTTTCCCCTGCGGCGGTGAGGACACAGCTGGCTTCGAGACTCCCGCTCCCTCTTCGCGTCTGTCTCTGGCAGTGGACTGAGCGGCAACGACACGGCTCCATAGGACCGCGACGCTTCTCCTCGCACGATTCTGGCAGCGGCTCGCTGATAGACTGAATGACGGCGGCACCGAGACAGTGGCATGGCGGCGAGACGTGGGTCGACGGCAAGGCGCGGGTCCATCTCTCCCTGTCTCGCGAGCTCTCTCTTCTCGTTCAGAGCTCCCCTCCCCTCAGTCAGCGACGGCGGCGACGGTGGCAGTGGCACCCACCGCGCCGCCTCCCTCTTCTCCCCTCTATTTCGTTTTTCTTTTGCTTCTGTTCCTTTCTTTCATGAAGAAAGAACAAAAGGAAACTGTGCGTGCTATAGCTGCTGGGCTCAGGGGGAAAAAGGGTAGCTAGGTTAGGGTTTAGGCAAAATTAGGTTTAGGGGTAATTTGGTAATTTCAAATAAAATTGGGTATAATATAATAATTGAAACCCAAGTTAAATCCAACACTAATTATATATATAGAAAATACCATTTGTTCCTCACTTTCACAAATTATTTCCAATGAAATGCCCAAATCTAAAAATTAGGAATAATATAATTATTTTCTCTATTTTTCCAAAATAGTAGTAGTAATATTTAAAATATTAGTTATTCAATCCAAATCATATAAATTCCTTATTATTTCATAACTGCCAACTTTATAATTTAAATATAGAAAATAATCCAATAATTATAAAATTAGATAATAACTATAACTTATTTCAAATTCAATAAATCAAAACTTGCTCTAATTATCTTTAATAAGATAATTTTTGAAATTAAAGCTACAGAAATACTGAATTTGAAATCAGCTAATGATATCCCTTTTCAAAGGTTTTGGGTCTTACATTCTACCCACCTTATAAAAATTTTCGCCCTCGAAAATTGATGCAAAATGAAAGAAATTTCATAACAGTTTACCCTTGAACACATTTAAGGAAGAAGCAAAAATATCTCATCATATAAACATATATACGATTTTCAAATACTTTGATTGTCATATGCATAAGGGTGCAAAGGTAGGAGTGTGATTGCAAAGCAAACGTTACAAGGTAGGCTCAATGCAAAAGATAACATGGGTCAATCATGCGATAGTAGGGCAAAGCATCAAGGCTATAAAACAGGATGGGGTTAAAATGACGTGCTTAACATCCGCACACTAATCTCATATCAACCTCAAAGTTTCAACTTTCCAACTCCATCAAGCACTTTACAATCCCCATACTCGATCACAAGCCTGACAACCGCAAACCCATTCGCAAGGAACAAAACACCCACAACTCATACGTTGCACACCTACCGCTTCAACTTTCGTATACACATATCACGTCTTAAAGAACTAACGCATCGCGTTACTACGTCTACAAGTCGCACGTGATATCAAAATAATTCTCGAGTTTACTCAGAAGGATACAAGACTTTAGAAAGGAGAGTCAAATGTCAAGGATAGTACTCAAAGATTTGGGAGAATGTATCCAGATCCAAATAAACAAGGACACTCAAGCAATGAAGTTTGCTAGACTCAATTCAATTGACAACTTCAAAGATGACCCTTGGATCGAAGAAGTTCAATAGGATCAATAAGAAGAAAATCATTGCATCAGTTTGAATAAATTCAAGCTGAGTCGAAGAAGTATGAGGTTCACAAAAGAGAATATCTCAAACCCAAGGCAAAGCTCACAAAACTCAAGAGCATGATTAAAAATACTTCTGAATACATTGTTCTTAAAAGAATCGAAAACTTGCAGGAAAATCACCTCGCAGTCTAAAAGAAAAGTTAAGCAACAAATATCCTTCAAGAGAGTAACAAAAGCATAAATGTGGCTTTACTTCAATACAATTTCATGTTGAAGTAGATTTTGTAGAGTTCCAAAAACAAATGCACACAACTTTGGCTAAGAGCTAAAATATTTCCTCAAATATCTTAGAAAGATAATTAGATGCACAACTTAACCAAAAGCAGTTCATAAAAACTCGGAAGTAATCAAATGCTTGTTCAACATTCTCAAAATTTCATATTCAAACAAGCATGTATAACATTTATAGCAAGTACAAAAGAGGAAGTTAAACTCTTTTTAGAAAAGAAACTCAGAAGTAAAAATTTGCTTACAATTTGGTAAAGGAAATAAGTGGTGCATTACAAACGAACCGGTTTCCACTAAACAAGGAAACTTTCCAAAACTCCATTTAAAATAGTGCATCCCAACTTTAAATTAACTTCGTCAAAATTGAACCATGGTTTCAATCTAAATCAAGCAACAGAAAATAAATTCCGTTTAAAACTTCTTACAAGAGAATTCAAAACTTCTTTAAAAGTTCAAAACAAGACTCCAAAAGTATACTTGAAATCACCATTTCAAAAGGATATTCAAGGATATTAGGATGTACTTGAAAAGGAGTCAATCCATACAAGAAAGAATCTTAAACCAAAGTAGTTCAAACAAGATCCACTAGGCATGAGGCATCAAACAAGCTTTCAATTGATTCAAAAGAATACGAAAGTCATAGGAAAATACAACCCAATCATTAGTAATTTTCCAAGGATAAATCTTTGACTAAAAACTCTTGTAAAGATAATGAGAGATTAAACGATGCACTGTTTTGAAACGAATCAAACTGACTCATATAAGAATGAGGTTCATCAGAGAAGAAAAACCAAGATCAATGGTAATGTTCACAAGATGTAAAAGATTAGTTGAAAACAAAGCCAAGCACGACACCTATGGAGATGGAAGGCTTAAGAGAAACTTTAGTCCGTTCATAAGGAGAAAGCTATGAGTCCAACATTTTCAAAAGAACAGCAATGGCATAAACCATATAGCATGCTAAATCAAACTCAATTCAAAATAAGTTAAGTAACGCTTATCAAACGAAACTCAACCGGAATAAAAGTCAAAAATCCTTTCTTTTCAAAATTTTGAAAAAAATATCCAAATACATAATCAAATGAAGATGTGCATTGGACTATAGTAAAATCACTAGAAAGTCAATTGTAATTTAAAGTAAATGCAGTTCCATAAACCAGTAAAAATACGGACGGGGCCTTAGAATTAAATAGTTATTAAACTGTATAAGGAATTTTCAAAGTTCCACATATATATAAATGTATATATAATCAACAGCAAATTTTTATAAAAATCTCAAAATTGGCTGTAATCACTGTCAAATAAGAGAAAACTGAATCAACAATTTCTCTAATAATGGACTCGGAATCCGGAGTTAAAATGCACAGTGCAGTAGGACAAGTTCAAAGTCATGTCAAAGGATACATGAATCAAGAAGAACTCAAACAGAGAAAGATAGATACAACAAGGAGTTCGACCAAGCATATGCACTTAAGATCAAACAAGAATGCATATGAATAGAGGAATAGAGTTGAAAAGTCAAACTATTTTTCAAAGGATTAGCAAACAAGAACTTCAAGTTAGGACATGAAAGAACAGGTCGACTCGAACAAAATCCAAAATACACAACTGAATAGCCTCGAGAAATAGTTTCCAACGTTCCCAAAACCCACGATTCGCTTTACTCAAAACTAGTACGTCATCTATGATAACCCATCAGTGCTTTCATATACATAATTCAATAGTATTAAGCCGGCCAAACTTAATACCAAGAATTATGCAATGCAAGACTAACGGCGTTAATCAATAGATCGTCATGTGCATAAAGCTCTAATTCTTGTCATTCAACAAGACCTATTCCATGACAAACGCTCAGAGTATGCAATTGAAGCATAGTCGGTCCATTCCTCAGGCTCTACAGGAAGGACTGCTCTGATACCATAATGTAACACCCTAACTACCAAAGCTCACACTTCTGGCTGCGCGACTCTGATAGTTCGGACATTACGACGACTTTTATATTATTTAATACTAAAATATGAGCCTGTTTAAAACTTTAAACCGCAATACCTCTCCCAAAGATACTTTCGTTCGATAACGTACAATGTACATTCATAAATACCATTCAACTTACAACAACTCATAAAGAGTACATCCATATATATACATAAATATATATAAATAATATTACAAACATAATCCAATACAATTCCTATCCCTCTTACAGATTATATCAAGATAAAGGCGAGGGTACGGTAAACCATAACTAAAACAATACAGAGCATCTCAACAACAATTAAATAAGCTCTTCGTAACTTCTGCGCCCATATCCTGAAAGGGGAAAAATGTAGGGGGGTGAGAACATCATCCTCGAAAGGGTTCTCAGTAGAGGGTTTTTGGGAATTACTATAATAGGATACATGAAGATAACCGCACCAGTGATTAATAACCGTCTCATGCCTCTTTTCAAAAACGACGGTTTACAATAAGAGTAAAGTCGGAAATCTTTTCTAAAAGAGGAACCGTTCAATTCTCAAAAACTCAAAAGCCTTTCAAAAGGGTTTATCTATACTGAACCAAAATAGCCTTTCATATTTTATACCAAACCAGAAACACAAAACCGAAATCAACCATCAGTTCATCTCATTTCAACCACGGCCCTAGGCCCAAACAATCCAACAACAACCAATCACCACAGTCCAACAGAGTCCCAGTAGCAAACACAAATAGGAGGATGCAAGCACAAACAAACAGTTATTGCAAGTAGAACAGTTAGCAATTAATCACATAGGCAAACCAAGTATAATATGCACACCCAAACAATGTCACATAAATGCACATGATGCATGCCTGTCCCTAGTGGCTGATGATATCATCTGTCGGTTATATAGCCAACCCGACACGTCCTGGTAGCTAACCATGGACAGAAACACCCATCGCGGAGCAAGTAGGTTTGAGCTACAACCCCATTGCTACTACCCGCTCAACCCAGAGCCAGTGGAATAACTACTACTGCGGCTACTACCCAGGCGGGTGTTTAAAAGCTCAACCTGGAGCGAGTGGAATCACCACTACTACCGCTACTACCCAGGCGTCACAGTCTCTGACCTGGAGCAAGTGGGACGAACCACAACCCTTGCTACTACCCAGGTATCTCAAGCATATATTCATTCAGTCCCAGCCATGGATCAACATCCATCTCAGCCATCCGGCTTAAATTCATAATTCATAGTCAGCCATACGGCCCATAACTCATTCGGGAATCAGCCTTAGTCTTGCAAGAATTCAGAATTCAAAAAGTACTTAAAACCTTTCTCAAAACATTTCAAAATGAAATTTGTCAACAGACATTCAGGTTCTTTCAAAATCATTAAAACTTCTTTAATTGAAACCCCAAGTCGAATTCAAAGGCATAAACCCTTTTCATATTTAAACAGCTTTAAAACACAAGTTTCATCTAAATAACTTTCTCCTGAAAGAGATACAATGCCTTTCTTAAGAAGCAAGACTAAATCACAATTTCCTCTTTAATAATTCATTTCGAAAGCATGAATCATCCTTTTCTCGATAATTCAAATAAAATTGTAGAAGTCTTTAACTCATCATTTGCCCGACAACAATTCAATAAGGACTCGGATTTTATAGAAATTTCGGCAGCACCTCCCCTAAAACTTGGACTTTGTCACCCGGTTCGGGTCCCAACTAAACCGTTTCTCATTCCTTTTTAACGGCTCAAAACCAGAAATCAATTCAAAGCAAGTTAAATTCAACAGTCGCCTCAGTGGCATATTTCAAGAAAACCATTTCAAAGTCCACTCAATATCAACCGATTTAACTCATTTCCAAAGCTTTAAAGAAACGGTTCAGTAACAAATCATTTATCCAAGATCAAGTCAATTAAGATAAACCAGGCTGAATTTAAAAGTGCATTCGACTTTTCACATCATCAAATAATTGACTCAAATCAAATCAATCCTCAACAGATTAAACTCAGATTTCAAATCTTTAAAGAATCACTTCAAAACATTACATTTCACAAAGCCGCACAACAATTCAGCCAAACAAACATCCATAATCATTCGACTCAATCAAATAATACATAAGGCATATACAATCACTAAATACACCATATCTCATATCAGTATCCATGTGTAATAATTCCAATAATAAACTATAGTTTTCGGAAAGCGCCCCTACCTCAAAATGCAAAACCATAGCCCAAACGCGTCACAGAATCCTTTCCACCTTGACCCGAGGTCAACAATCAAAATGTCGACAGCCAAAACCTTGGTTCCAAGCCACTTTCGCAACGGTCTCAACAACTCTAATCGCAACATACAACAATCAAAACTCAATCGTCTGCATTTTGCATTAAAAAAAATGCACGTGACGCGTAAGCGTCGCTGACGCGTCCGCGTCACAAGTGCATTAGGAAGAAAAGAAAAGTGAACAGAGAGTCACGCGAGAGCGTGGCTGGAGGCGTGCCTTTGGCACAAATTGATCCACGCGACCGCATCGCTGACGCGTCCGCGTCATGTGGGAAAAATGCCTCCCACGCGTCTGCGTCACCCACGCGAACCCGTGGCCCTGCAAAATCGACGTAAAGAGGTGTATGGCAAAGAGTTATAATGGAGCTGGGCTGGAATGATGCTAGAAGCACCAGCCCTACCACGCGAACGTGTGCCCCACGTGTCCGCGTCATTTAAAAGAGTTTCGAACAGAGAGTTGCGCGAACGCGATGCTGCACTCATGCCAATTGCACAAATCAGACCACGTGATCGCGTGACCCACGCGTCCGCGTCACCTGACCTTATCGCGCACCACGCGACCGCGTCACTCACGCGTCCGCGTCGCCTGCGCCACACAACTTATCCAAATCAGCGCCAATCATCTTATCTTTTCTTTTTTTAATCCTGATTTCTTCTATCTTTTCTTCTTTCTTCTTCCTTTTCTTACTTTCTTCTTCTTCATCTCTTTAACTTCTCATCCCTCTTCACTTCCATTCTATTTCATTTAATTTATTTGCATACATTCATTCATTGCATTATTTTCATTGGTGTTAGAAATTTATTTGGGTCATTATTTTCTATATTTTTGTGGATTATTAAAGGAATTGTTTGAAAATTATATATTACTTTTTAAAGGGTTGCTTGCATGTTCAATTTAATACTTTCAATAGCTTATTTACCATATTTGCTATGTGTTTGTGAAAAAGCCGGTATGGCATTGTGCACTATTTTTCGATTTCTTTCTATCTACTACTCTAAATGCTTGCTTTTCACAAAACCCTTTTTATATTTTATTACTTAATTATAATTGTTATTACAAACATGTTGTTAGTTTGAAAGACTTGGTAATCTAACTTGGACATTGAATGCTTGATCTATGCTACTCATGCCTTTGCCAGGATGCCAATAAACATCTTGCATTTAATTGTCATTACATGCACTTGCTATATTTCCATTGATGAACTTTTCACATGTAGTCATGACTATGTGTTAACGTCATTCTTCTTTATTGTGCATTGATTACCACCTTTTCCGCTCTCTTCCTTGCTCTAACCCTTAGCTTTAAAAGTTACTTTCTTTTTTTCTTTTCCGGATGGCTACCAAGAAGGGTAAAGAGAAAGCTACTCCCAAACCACCGGCAAGGAAAGGAAAAAAAGGAGCACCAGCTGAGGAACCACAACCCCCATCCACTTGCACATCTTAGCATGCACTGAGGACGGTGCAATCTTTAAGTGTGGGGAGGTCGATACCGACTTCCAGGGGTTAGTTACCTTCTTTCCAACACCAATACTCTATTTTCTTTGTTTGTTCATTGTTGCATTTGCATATTTGATTGCATATTTGTTTGATTTTATGCATTTAGTTACTACTTGGTTGAAGTAATATTTTCTTTTTCAAGAAATTTTTATAGTATTTCACTAATTTAAATTGAAAAAAAAAATTTTGTTTTAAACTTGTTTGGAAGTTGTATTTGGAACATGGTTTTTGAGCCAAAAGACACACAACCTGTGAGATTTTGAGCTTATTTACATGGTTACATTATTTAACCATAATATTTTATTCCTGTGTGTTTCTTCTCTATAATTGCAATCTTTACTTTGTTCCACTCTATATGTCTATTATTTAGTGTATTTACATGCTTGCACATGATTGAGGCCATTACTTGTTTTCGCTCACTTATCCCAAATAAGCCTACCCTTTTATGTCACCCTTGTTAGACACTTTGAGCTTTTTAACCCCCCTCTATTCCATAACCACATTACTAGCCTTAAGCAGAAAAACAAAATAAAAATCCCAAGTTGAATCCTAGGTTAGCTTAAGATAGATATTGTGTATAATTTAAGTATGAGGAATTTTATGGGAACATGGGATGATAGAAAAAAAAGGAACTAAATTGAATAAGTTATTTGAAAATTTGGGAAGCATGCTCATGTGAAATCAAAATAATTAAATTACCATGTGCATTGAAAAAAAAATTATTAAGTAATTAAATAAGGGGATACAAAAAAAAATATTACCCCAAATGCAAAATAAAAAAAGAATCAATGCACATGGGACAAAATTCAAAAATAAGTTTGATACATGAGCATGTAATATAAAAGTGGGAAAAATTCGGGTAGCTAGGTAAAGAATTTTAAATTATATAAAGTATGTATATGTTAGGTGAGATCTTAGACTAATCAAGGATTCACTTTGTTAGCTCACTTAGCCTTATATATATATATATATATATATATATATATATATATATATATCCTTACCTTTATCTCAGCCCCATTACAACCCTAAAAAGACCTCATGATGTTTGCATTGGTACATTAAATATTTGTTAATTGGTTAGATGAAGAACAAAGTTTAGAAAGCATGACTAGAGAAGAGTAGAGTGAATTACCCTATACACTTGAGAGATTAGAGTGCATATACACTACCAGTAAGGGTTCAATGCTTGATTCTATATTTCCTGCTTTCATGAGCTGTCTTCTTACAAGTTTACTTGTATTTTATTGTATGATTTAAATTAGTGGAATCTAACTTAAATTAGTGGAATCTAACTTCTTACAAGGTAGAAACATTTTGCATGTAGTTGCATTCACAGAGATAGGCTGCATTGCATACTCTCTATCATTCCTCTTCACCCCTTTATAGCTTCTCTTGAGCTTAGCATGAGGACATGCTAATGTTTAAGTGTGGGGAGGTTGATAAACCACTATTTTATGGTTTATCTTATACTCAATTGAGTGGTTTTTATCAACTCTTTACCCACTTATTCATACTATTTGCATGGTTTTACTTTTTCCTTCCTGATTTTGTGCTATGATTGAAAATATGCTTCCTTGATCTTATATTTGCTAATTATTAATCTTCTATTATTACCATTCGATGCCTTAATATGTGCGTTAAGTGTTTTCAGAGATTACAGGGTAGGAATGGCTTGGAGGATGGAAAGGAATATGCAAAAGTGGAAGGAATACAAGAAGTCGAAGGAACTGCAAAGCTGTCAGCCTGACCCTCTCGCACTAAAACGGTCATAACTTGAGCTATAGAGGTTCAAATGAGGCGGTTCCAGTTGCGTTGGAAAGCTAACATCCGGGGCTTCAATTTGATATATAATTTACCATAGTTACTCTGACACTAGGTGACACGAACACGTGCTTCACGCGGACACGTCGTAGTGATGGAAATCAGCGTGGCAGATTTCTTCTCCAGCAATTTCTGGGCTATTTTCGACCCAGTTTTCGGCCCAGAAAACACAGATTAGAGGCTATAAAGTGGGAAATCCATTCATTCATGATCATCAGCTCATACATTCATAATTTTAGGATTAGATATAGTTTTTAGAGAGAGAGGTTCTCTCCTCTCTCTTAGGTTTTAAGATTAGGATTCCTCTTAAAGGAATTAGGATTTCTTATTATTTTAACTTATTATTTCAACTTCCTCTCAGGTTCAATATTCCTTTTATATTTTTATTTATTCTAATGCTTTTATTCGTATCTGACTTATGTTACCAATCTGGCTCATGAACTCTTTATGTTTAGATTGATTTTCTTTTATTAATGCAATTGAGGTATTTCAGATTTATGATTCTTATTTAGCTTTTTATATTCTTGGCTTTAATTGATTAATTGGAGACTCTTGAGTTATCAAACTCATCGTGATTGATAATTGTTATTTTTGCTAATTGAATTGAATTCCACTAACTCTAGTCCTTTCTTAGGAATTGACTAGGACTTGAGGATCTAACTAATTAGTCCACTTGACTTTCCTTTACTTTAAGGTTAACTAAGTGGGATTAAAACTCAATTCTCATCACCATTGATAAGGATAACTAGGATAGGACTTCCAATTTTCATACCTTGCCAAGAGTTTTATTAGATATTATTTTATTAATTCCTGCAATTTATTTTCCTTGTTCAAACCTTTCAAAACCCAAAATTCTACCTTTTCCATAGCTAATAATAAGTCATACCTCCCTGCAATTCCTTGAGAAGACGACCTGAGGTTTGAATACTTCCGTTTATAAATTTTATTGGGTTTGTTACTTGTGACAACCAAAACGTTTGTACGAAAGGATTTTCTATTGGTTTAGGAGCTATACTTACAACGCGATTATATTTGTGAATTTCTTTACCGATAGGAAACCCGCTCTTCACTGCCCCAAAGATAGGCGACGCGCACGCGTGGATTACGCGCACACGTGACTTGGCAAAAACTCAATCCGCGCGAACGCGTAGACGACGCTCACGCGTGACTTTGCAGCGACCTGTACGTACCAGAAATCGCTAGGGGCGATTTTTAGGCTATTTCTGACCCAGTTTTCGGCCCAGAAAACACAGATTAGAGGCTATAAAGTAGGGGAATCAATTCATTCAAGAACACAACATTCATAATTCACAATTTTAGGTCTTAGATGTAGTTTCTAGAGAGAGAGGCTCTCTCCTCTCTCTTAGGTTTTAGGAATTAGGATTTCTCTTAGTTTTAGGATGGTTTCTTCTCAATTCCAGGTTCAATGTTCCTTTAATTTATGTTTCTCTTCTACTTTTATTTATTCTAATGCTTTTACTTGTTAATTACTTATATTGCCAAATTGGCTTATGAACTCTTCATGTTAGATTTGAATTTATGTTTAAATGCAATTTGAGGTATTTCAGATTTATGATTGCTTTCTTCTATTTATAATATAAATAATTTAGATTTTCCCCTTTTGGCTTTGGATAAGTAATTGGTGACACTTGAGTTGTCAAACTCAGCAATTGATTGAAAATTGGAAATTGCTGATTAATTTGGATCCCTCTAAAGCTAGTCTTTCCACAGGAGTTGACTAGGACTTGAGGAATCAAATTGATTAGTCCACTTGACTTTCCTTTATTTAGTAAGGGTTAACTAAGTGGGAGCAATAAACAATTCTCATCATACCTGATAAGGATAACTAGGATGGAATTTCCAGTTCTCATACCTTGCCAAGAGTATTTCTAGTTATTAATTTACTTTCTTGTCAATTTATTTTCTTGTTCCTTATTTCAAAAACCCAAAAATATACAATTCCATAACTAATAATAAATCATACTTCCCTGCAATTCTTTGAGAAGACGACCCGAGGTTTCAATACTTCGGTTATCAATTTTATTGGGTTTGCTTTAGTGACAACCAAAACTTTTGTACGACAGGATTCTTTGTTGGTTTAGAAACTATACTTACAATGAGACTTTATTTGTGAAAATTCTTTACGGACATAAAATCCGATCGTCAATTTCCGTGGGGCATTTTCATAGCATCATTCTGTACCTTCCCGAAGCATCATAAAGAGGCTCACTCTCTTCTTGCTTGAAACCTTGAATGTCCAGTCTTAGCTGGGTTTACTTCCTTGGGGGAAAGTATTGGTTCAAAAATTTGTCTAACAGCTTATTCCATGTTTTCAAGCTTGATCTGGGTTGGGTATCTAACCACCACCTGGCTTGACCTTTTACAGCAAATGGGAAGAGCATCAGCCTGTAGACATCCTGGTCTACTCCTTCGGCTTGTACTGTATCAGAAATCCGTAGCAAATCTGCAAGGAATTTTATGGGCTCTTCTTATGGGAGTCTCTGGAACTGACAGTTTTGCTACACTAAAGTGATGAGCTGTGGGTTGAGCTCAAAATTTGCTGCTCAAATAGGGGGTATACAAATGCTTCTTTCATAGAAGTCAGGAGTGGGAGCTATATATGACCCCAAAGTTCTTCTTGGTTGTGTATTCATATTGAAGTTTTTTTCTGTTCCTGCCTACACAAACAAAGGGCAAGGCGAAGAAATTGTGGGGTCTCTATGTCAAGAATAGAGAGCTCCCAGTGAGATGTTCCACAGGGATATGCAGTCTATTAGAGTAATAATAATAATAAAGACGGAAAAAAATTTGTAAAATTAAAATATAAGAGTTAATATAAGATTTTTGAATTTTTATGACTTAAACAGGAAAGGAGTTCAGAGTATTTTTTGAAATTAAAAAAATGGAAACAACTGATTGGACACCAAAATTGAAATTTTTTTACTTTAAAACATAATTTTCGAAAATAAAGAGAGAAAAATACTAAAAGACACCAAACTTAGGGATTTCGAAATCAAATAAAGAGAAATAGCAAGAATAAATCGAACAATAAGAAATAACTAAGAATAGATTTCAAAAAATTTAAAAGAGGAAAAATCAACAAAAATCAGAAGAACACCAAACTTAAAATTTGACACAAGACTCAAACAAAAGAAACAAATAACTCACAGTAAGTTTTTGAAAAGCAGATTTCTGAAGATAAACCCAATTAAAAGAAAAGCAGTAAAAGTACCTGATCTAAGGAGAAAAACAATTGGTAGTTTCTCAATCACAAACAATTCCTGACAACGGCGCCAAAAACTTGGTGCGCGAAATTGTGACTCGCACAACTGAACCGGCAAGTGCACTTTGGGTCGTCCAAGTAATACCTCAGGTGAGTGAGGGTCAAATCCCACAAGGATTGCTGGATTGAGCAAGCTGTGGTTATCCTATAGATGTTAGTCAGGCGAATAGAAGATAGTTGTTGTTTGTAGTAGGCGCATAAACAAGCAATAATAATAACACGTAGAAACAGTAATAAAAGATCAGTTAAGGCTTCGGAGATGCTTCTTCTTCTGGATTAACACGTCATACTCACTACTCCAATGATGAATGATTACTTCAATGGTAAGGCTGTAAGTGATTAAGCCATTGGTCGTGGTCATTAATCTCCTCAGGTCCAAACCAAACACCCGAACAAGCTAGATCAATCTGGGAGAGGGTGAAGTGCATGCAATTCAATCTCTTGATGATCCTACTCAAAATGCCACAAACAAGGTTAGATATTTCGAATTAGAAAATAATGCTCTATGATTCTATCCCTTAGAGCCACAGGAACCTCAATTACCCCTGACTAACGAGGTTTTATGTCACATACCCCAATTAGCCTAGATAACTTGTTGGAACCCGTGATGCATTCTCAAGATGTAGCTCAATACTATTCGGGTCAGGACTCGTAAAGAACTCATGTAGAATTGAGATTCATAAGGATGAAGAATAATAATACATCATAGAATAGAATCAACCATAGATTGAAGTAGAAAAGTAATTGCATTAATCCATAGGAATCAGCAGAGCTCCTAACCTTAACCTAGGAGGTTTAGTTGTTCATACTGTACAGAAAATAGCGTGTGTTATGTTTTGAAGGGCTAAAGATCTTAAACATAGGTGATCTTTGCCTATATATACTAACCTAATAAATAAAAATTACAAAAGTGAAATAAACTAAACAGAAATGTGCAAAAATTCACTTCTGAGCCCACTTGGTGAGTGTTGGGCTGAGCTTGGCTTCCAACTTGAAGGAGTGGGAATTGGATGCCCAGTAGGGAGTGTCCATGCTGCTTCCTTGCTCCCCTTGTGGCATTGAACGTCAGGTTTGGGCGTTCAACGCAAGCCTTGGTCCTCTTGGGGCATTGGAAGCCCACTAGGGGGTAGTTTGGGCGCTCAACGCCCGTTTTGGGCTGTCCTATCTAAAGCAAAGTATAGAGCCTGACCTAGAACTTGCAGGATCAGGGTTAGCAGCCCCATTTGGCTGAGCATAGGTACGAGGTCCCTTCCACACAAGGTGACAAAGGATGCTCGGGATGTCAAATGGGAGTCCTACAGCAGGAGCTTAAAGAGGAGCTGTAGCACATACAGCACATATGGCAGCAGTGGTGCTGGAGGTGGCACATCCTCATTTGCATTTTCACTAGTCTAAACACCAACAACCACAGTAGTGCCGTCGCATCTGGACCAGTAGCAAGACATTCGGGAGGAGGACAACGATGACTATGAGGACCCGTAAGGTCTAGTGTTTTGATTACTGAATAGTTTTCTTTTGACGATATTACTTTATTACATTGTAGTTTTTTAATTTAATGACATATTTAGTTTTCATTAATTATTATTTAATTTTAAGCAGGTTCTAATTATTTAACTTTGCTTCGGATAAATCCGGGGTTATTCGTTTTATTTTTCTAAAATTAAATTTTCAAAAAATATTACCGTCGAAATTACCAACGAAAAATTTTGACAATAATCATGGCACGAAACACAATTATTGGAATCAATGTTACCGTCGAATTTTTTCGATGGTAACATCACTATAAAATTGGCCATTCCGTAACATTTAGCGTTGGAATCCGATGGTAATTAGCGCCGGAAAGACAAAATTCGACAGTAAAGTGTAATCGACAACGTTTATACCGTCAGATTCTTTTCGCAGGTAAATTTGAAGGTAATAATATTATCGTCGGATTTCTTTTGTCAATTCTGTCAATAATTCCAACAGTTTTTGACATTTTTTTGGTAGTGTCTGGCTAGTAGAGACTGTGGTTGAGTAGAGATCTTCAAAAATTGCTTTTCCAGCATAATTAGATTTTATACCTTTAGATCTTTGATCCCCTAATCCAGTTTCACTCTTTGGTCTTGGCATAATATTCTAGCTAATTCATATCATTCACCTCTCATTGCCTTTTTGATCCAACCAAAATTGGGATAAAATATTGTGTATTTCTAAAATTAACGTATCTAGGAGCTTAAAACATGATAAAATATATAGAGGGACGACCTTACCCACTGCTCGAAGTAGCAGTTTCCTCCTCTGGCTAAAAGTAGGCTTCTCTTCCAACAATGAACCTTTTTTTTGTGCCTTATCTTTAGTAAGACTAAAGGTAGCCTTTTTAGATTGGGAAACAATAGAAGGGAGTCTTAGATACTTGTCTTACGTCCCCTATACATTAAATATTTAGAGCATTTGCCTGTTTTACTCTGGTCAGCTATAGGGTGTTATTACTAAAGAAAACAGCTAATTTGGCCATATTAACCCATTGCCCACTAAAACTTTCGTATGATTTCAAAAGGTGCAAATTTCTTTCACGATTATCAATAATAGCCTTACAGAATAGGATATTGTCATCTGCAAATAGAAGGTGGTTTATTCTTGGGATTTTTCTTGTCACCTGGATACTTTGGATCGAACTGTTTTGGTCTGTCTTGTGTAGCAAGAAGGGTAATCCTTCTACATAGAATAGGAGAATATAAGAAGATGGAGGGTCTTCTTGATGGATACCTCTATTTGCTAAAGTAGCCAAATGGTTGATCTTCCACAACAACAGAATAAGAAACAATCGTAACCAACTCATGAATCCAACCAATCCAAGTAGCATCAAAACCCAGCTTGCCCAGAATAAACCATAGGAAGTGTCATTATATTTTGTCATAGGATTTACTCATATCTAACTCGAGTGCCACTACTTCAAAAATCACTTTTAGCGTCTATTTATTTTGCTTTTAGGGGCAATAAAAAATAGCCACTAATACATTTACTGGTAATTAGACATTAGCCGTCTTATGCTTTGGTTTTAGCGGCAGTTACACAATTACCGGTAAAGACCTTTTTAATGGCCGCTAAAAGTTATACTCTTTTGCAACAATTATAGAATTGCCGGTAAAAACCTTTTTAATGGCCGCAAAAAGTTATCTTTTTTGCTGCCATATTTTCGGTAATTTATACGGCTACTAAAAATAATTCTAAGATTATTATGTTATTCACTTTTAGTTGCCATTTTTATTGCCGTTAAAACTTTCAGTTATTTTTTAATTATATTATACTCATTTTATTAAAGCTAACAACTTATCTTTTTCTTTTCTAAACTCTCAAAATTTTTTAGGATAATTATTATTATTTGTACATAATATAAATATATCAAAGTTAATTACTCCAAAATAAAATATTTTATTAAACACAATATCAATGACAAATGTAAGAAGTAGGTTTTAATGTGATCCAAGTATTAAACATCAAATATAGAGAATTTAAACAACTAATAAAATGTCTTAAAAAGAATTTCTAGTGTTCAACACTTAAGTTCCTAGACTAAAATATAATGTTTAAATACAAAACCAATTCCTAAACATGAAAAAAATATAAATAATATTCTACTCTTCATTAAACACTTTCTGAACACCTTGAAGGCATGTAGAACCCTACAAAGCAACAAAATAAAAAAAAAAGTTAGTTAAATTGTTGTCAAAATATAAAACAATAAAAATATCTTACTTAATAGAAGCTCAATCGAATGGTAATGAGTCCTACATTTCTCAATATGTTCTTCAAGTAATTAATATACTAAGAAATAAAACTAGGAAATAGAGTAATTAAAATTTTGAAACGTGGGTTCCCAACTTTAGTATAAGACCCCTCACGCATCAATTATACCAGATAACCAATCAAATTTTATCTAAATGCATTAATTCAATCCAATTATGTATATATTATAAAATTCTATAAAATACTAAATAAATAATTAACAACTAATAAATAAATTAATTGAAAGCAAAAAAGAATTAGAAATTTAATATTTATAATTTGGAGAAATAAAAATATTTAGGGTGCGAATTAAAACGCTTATCTTAAAGGTTTTGTCCCGAAATTGAGCGAACGGGATAAAACAAGTGAATCATGCCTAAGTTCCCATATATATATACCCACACTTAATGACATTTTAGCCACCATTCTCCTCATTTTAGTGAGAGAGTTCGGATAGAAGAGAGAAGAGAGAGGTGAGAGCAAAAACCCTAACTTCACCATCTTCAATCCATCATAACTTTTGCTTCGGAGCTCCGATTGACGAGCCATTTCTGGCCACGTGTTCATCTCGGCTTTCTCTTCATTTCTATTTAGGTATTGTAGTGAGTAACTCGAAATCACAGTCCTAGTTTTTCATTCAAAGCTGAAATTGCATTTTTTGGTTTGGGTATTGATGATTTTTTGTGATTTTGATGTTATAGAATTTTCTAACTTATGTTCTTGGTGGTATCCATAATTAATTTTATTGGGTAAAGATAAAGAACCCTTTACTGCTCTTGGTTCAACAATTTATGCAAATTCTAGTTTTTAATATTGTGTCAAATTGTATAATATGATGTTAGATTGCGTAATTAGAAGTTTGGCTTGGTGGAACTTTGAAAAAGAAAGCTTGGAAGCTTGGAATTGCGACATTAAGGTATGGGTGGTAGTTTTAAGTAGGCATTATGTAATGTTATGTAAAAACCTAGGTTACTTGAACCTATGATAAGTTGAATAGAATTGATTGATGATATACTTGAATAATGGTTAGTATGAGTATTGAGTTGGTTAATATGTTTTGGCATGAAATTGAGAGTAGAAATAATGAGTTTTTGATGAATTGAGAAGTGCTATGTGATATTGTTACAATTGGATATTGTGATATATGTTGATGCTATGTTGCATAAAAGTGAATATGTTTGTTGAAGTTTTAATTGAGAATTAGATGTATGAATATTGCGATTTGTAAAAATTGGGCTGGAGGCCATGATAGGATAAGAAAATCCTTTATGTGGTAAGTTGAGGTAAATGGTGTGAAATGTTGTGTGAGAATGTGATACTTGATCATGATTGATTGTGGATTTGTTTGTATGAGTGTGAATGTTGAGGTTTTCTTGAGAAATTGATCGAACGGGTGTTGAATGATTAGAAAGCAAAGACAATCGATAAATGTATGTTGAGGGAGCTTAGAAGTGGTATTGAAATGGTTTTGAACTGAATTGGAATTGGAATTGATGAAAATGGTTACGCAAAAATTTTTAGGTAAAAATAAATTTTTGACAAAATTTGACGGGCCAGAGCTTGGCCCTCGAACCTCTAAATTCCGTGAAACTTATTTTAAATGAAAATTAGGTTTGTCTATTTTATGACGTTCGAAGAACGGACGGAAAATAATTTTTAACGAAAAAGTTATGAACATTTAAAAATTTGGTTTCAAAATTGAATTCTACAGAAGTTGCAGAAAACTGAGGTCATGCGTACGCATTGGCCAAGCGTACGCATGATGGTGAAACAGAAGTGAAATGCTTTCATGCAAGTTTCATGCGCACGCACAAAAACGGAGTTGTGCGTATGCATGAGGCATGCGTATGCACAACCCGCATTTCTAGGACTGAATGTTTTTCATACGCATACCATGCGCACGCACAAAAGGGAACTCATGCGTACGCTTGAGGCATGCATACGCACGAATGTCTTGTTTTGCTGAAAATATGATTTTTAACTATTTTGCCTATTCCACACTGCTATTTCACTTTTGTAATCCCTATTTGAGATCAGATAACTATTTTCTATGATTTAGAACAAATCTTATGCCTCTAAACCATTTTCTTAACATTTCAAACTTCTATAACTCTTATAATGGGTATAGAGGATAATGAGAATGAGATGATACAATTGAATGATGAGATTAAGTTGATTTGAGAGGATAATGAGAATGAGATTATATGGTTAAATAATGAGATTGAGATTAATTGAGAGGATAATGAGAATGAGATGATATGGTTGAATGATGAAATATGAAGGAAGTGAAATAAGACTGAGGACGAGTTTGATAATGAGTGATAGGGAGTAGGGAGCTTGAGTTTGGCAAATTGATGACGGATTGGGAGAGTAGAAATTCCCTCCGAGTTATACATTTATAGATGTGAATGGGAATTATGATGAGATTATGATTGAAGTGTGACGGGCACTATATCCCAAAAGCATGGAGAGCACTATATCCCAGAATGAATAGGCGTGTTGAAGTTGAGGATTCCCTCTCTCGTGTTTGATTGAATTGATATTTGGATTGTTATGGTGAGGACGGTGGCTTTGTCCCACTCACGTACTAATGAAATTGTGTTTGGCAAGGATGGTGGTGTAATCCCGCTTGCGGACTAATGAGTCTTGAAAGAGATACAGGTTATTATGCCTGCGAGGTGTACAGGGCACTCAACCTTGCATGAAATACAAGTTTTTTTGCTTGCAAGGTGTACAGAGCACTTAACTCTGCGAGGTGTGTAGGGCACTTAACCCAGCGAGGTTCCCACTGTCTGCGAGGTGTACAGGACACTCACCCTACGAGATATACAGAGTATTAACTCTGCGAGGTGAACAGGGCACTCATCCTGTGAGGCTATACTATTTATATAGTGAGTAAACAGTAGAGAGGATAATGTCTGAGTTAGCTACCAGATGTGTCAGATTTTGGCTATATAACCGGCAGATGAGCTCATTGGCCATAGGACAGGCATACATCATTTGCATTTGTGTGTATTGTTTGGGTGTGCATCTTGTATCTGGCTTGCCTATTTAAATAATTGTATTTATATGCTAATTGAACTTGTTGCTTTACCTGTTCTCTCTATTTGTATATTCTTTGTATTGTCTTGTAGATGTTTGCACAACTGAAAGATCCCTTATGCTGAGGGTTATTCTTGACAAGAGGTGATGATTGAAGATTGTGTAAAAGATTGAGAATGAATTGATAATATTGAAACTAAATCTTAATAATAAATTATTAAATGAGTTGGAAATCTATGATATTAAGAGAGATGATGATTTGTATAAGGGAATATTAAGATTTAAAGGTCACTAATATAGTTGAGATTTAGTTTATCCACCTTGAATCAGATTAGTAAAAACCCTAGGCTTGAACCTTGTGTGATTGGACATTAGGATTTCCTAGCGGGTTCTTGTGGTTTTATATAGTCTCTATTGAGAATTATTGCCCTGCTAAGAACCCTGTAAGGGATTATGTTCTCACCCGTTTCGGAAATTATTACATTTCAGATACAGGTCCCGACACTTCTCAGTGAGCAAGAGACTTATCTATAAGGATAGCGAAGAAGACCTTTTATTCCGCTTTGATTTTAGACTCTCTCCTTCTTTTGGAAACTTGTTTTTAAAACTTGCCTTTAGAGGCTTATGATGTATTTTGGAGAGATAGGTTATGTCTATCCAACTATTTTACTGTTTAACTCTAGCCGACCTAATCTTCACCGGCCGAGACTAGTTGATACTTATATATATACTTATATATGTCTCTATACTCTTATTCTTCCTTCGAGTTTTTAATTATCTATGTTATCCAATGCGTTTGTAGTATAATATTCCTTTCTATATATACGTATTTATATCTTAACCTTGTGTCGTAGCATCAAACCATAATTGGATTATGACTTAAGCATAAGATAATAAATGGTAGGGTGTTACACATATACTAAAAGGTGACGATGATAAATAAAAGAGAACTAAAGAGAAAATTTTCAACGGCCTAGTATGTACTTATTTCAACGTATCAGAGTCACAAAAAATAATTTAGAATATATATTGAAGACAGCTCAATTTGCATTACATGAGAGAATATGCCTACAAACGAAAAATAATAAAATCCAACATAAAACTAAGGCAACAATACCTTTTTGTTACTAGCAGCATCTTCAACTAACTTTACCAATGCCATATCTTCAGCAGTAAAAAAGCTGTATCGTGGAACAACAGAGCATTTAATAAGTAAATCATCAAAAATACACTTAAGGGAGGAAAATTATATAGGTTATGACACAATCAAAATAAGACTTTACTAGATAGAAAAGTACAAATTTCAAACCTAATTTTAAAGACTAAGGTGCTGGTTCATAGCCACTATTGGTTCCAAACCTACAATTTGATTTGAATAGGGATCTAAAATCTCAATAATCTTTCACTACAAATTCCACTAGAAGGAAAAATACTTTCGTGATATAAACAGTCATTCGAAGTTGATCATTAACTGATCAAGGACCCCAAAATCTAATTCTAAACAAAATTCAACAGATTCATAATCAGAAAATCATGGTAAAAAAATATGCTCTATAAGATACAAAATCTTAGAAAAGTAACATCAAAATTCAAAAGACATAATCGGTGCAAAGAAGAAACAAAATATACACATACACACCTAAGAAGGCATTGAAAACAAGTAAGAGTAAGATTCGATGAAACTCAGAAAAAAAAACTAAATACTAATGAAGCTGCAGCCGTAGGAGTTGAAAAACAAAAATGGTTAGTTCATTTATTTGTTCTTGCTCGGAACAAAGTAATAACATTGGAAGCAGAGTTTGAAAGTAAAACCTTTCAATCATGAGAGTCAAAGATATAGGTAACTACTATTTGCAACCAGAAATAGAAAATAAGAAAATGATTTTAGAGCTAGAACTGCCTACAAATCGCTTTAATTTAAAAGTTCAGTGTAAGTAGAAATTTAAAAGAGTATACTAAACAACAAATTTTTTTATCTCAATACAAACTATAACCCAATATGATCTTCTATTTGTTACCAAGCCATTACAATAGAATATTCTATCAATTCTATACTTAATTTTTGGATGACCCTAACTTCATGAACATTTTGTAGGATAAAGTAAGCACAGAAAAAATAATGAACAATTCCATCAAATCTAAAGCTATTTCATTAAATCAAAAGGACTTTTGGTAGGTGATCTCATAGTCTCATAACCAAAACTAATGACACCAACAACCTCAGTTTTTGCATTTAAAACTAATGAAACATAAGAGACAAACATGAGGCATGAATATACAACTTCATTAATCCAAAATAATTTAAGTAAAAGTGAAAACATAAACACACATTATGCATATGTTGAAAACCTCACTTTTTCATAACCATATAAAATAATACCATAGCTACTACTATCTTAGCATTTATTTTCTTATCTGATTTCAGAGTTGTAAAACCTTGAATAAATGAAAATTAAATAAATAATAAATTAAATATGAGCGAATATGGTTAGAAAATTTAGCAATCAAAATTTGATAATTTAAATATGATATTTGGACTCAGTGGATTTTTCTGAGGCGGAAAATATAGTTTTCAGCGTAAAAATGCGAAGTGACACTTTAGCCGGCAGTACCGGCTTGAGTCCGTCTGGTACTGTGTCTGAAGAAATTAACTATGAGTAAAGAGGATAAAAAGTTAAAATTTAATTTGGAAAAAGTAAAAATAAGTAAAAGTGAATTAAAACACTAATTTTAAAGGTTTTGGTCCAAAATTGGGACAACGGGCTAAACCGATTGGACTGGGCCTAAGTTGGGCCCAAGCCCAACCTACATAAGCCCAAAATTAATGAGCATTCAGCTCATTCTTTCAAAGAGAAAGAGAGCGAGAGACGTGGAAGTGAAAAGAGAAGAGAGGGGTGAGGGTTTCACTATTCACTTTCATCTTCAAATCACCATAACTTGTGATTCCGAGCTCCGATTAACGAGCCGTTTGCGGTCACACATGGTCCTCGACGGGCTATTCAATTTTATCTAGGTATGGTGGTGATTATTTCTAAACTCTGCCTAGTTTCATTTTTTCCCTTTCATTTCGAATTTGGTTTGGGTTTTGGTTATTTAGGGGTGCTCTAGTATAAGCCATTGATGTGTTTCATTAATAAATTCTATGGGTTAAGGTAAGGAATCCTCCAACCATTGTGATTTATCAATTTTATAAACCCTAGATTAATGTATATATGAAATTGGTTTTGTTAGTATTGTTGGGTGAATTTGGAGCACTTGAAACAAGGTATTGGTGGCTAAAAGCTTATTGCTGTTGATCGAGAGCCTTGGAAGCTTGAGTTGTGATGTGTTGGATATGAACCGCCGTCATTAAGGTATAGTTTAATTTTCATTAAGTACCGTATGGTGTAATGTGAATTCCTAGGTTAGATGCCCCTAGGAATAAGCTTGAATAGTATATTTGAATGTGCTGATATGTATAGTGAATATATGGATGAGATTGATATTAGTATGGAGGGAATTGATATGGTATTTATAGAATTGATGTTGGTATAGATGATATTGAGATTGGATAATGATTGTGCATTTATGAGTAATATGTATATATATTGAATTGAGAAATGTTGGGCTGGAGGCCGTGAATCTGGGCCGGAGGCCGAAAAAAGGTAAGAAAGGTGAGTGATGTTTGTATTGTGTGATGATGTATGATGTGGAATGGAATAAAATTAAATAAATTGTGATGATGATTAGGGGTATTTTGGGGGTACGAGAATGAATTGGTTCAATGGGTATGAGTTGATATATGAGCAAATGTTGTTGTGTTAATTATTGATGAGTATTGACTTGAAGTATATTAAATTGAGAACTTGAATAAGTTGAGAAATTGAGAATCCAATAGTTTAAATGGTTGGATGATTGATTAATGGTTAATGAGTATTTGTTATTGATTTTGAGTGTTTTGGAATTGATTTGGTTGATAGTGGTTTGGTTTGAAAATGAGAATTTGGAAAATAAAGGTTTTGGAACCTTTTGGGTAAAACTTGATTTTCAATGGACTTTAACGATCCATAACTTGATCCTTGGATTTTTGGATTTGAACCAAATCTATTTCAAATTAAAGATAATTTCAAGTTCTTTAAAACGGTATAAAGTTTGTGGAAATCAAAATTTTGTAGAAGAAGTTATGGACGTTGGAAATTCGGTGTAGAAAACTGAATTTTTTCATTCATAAGTGCAGAAAACCAGAATTTTTGGTGTGTGCATACGAACACTGGTGTGCATAGCACAGACCAGGAGGTGTGATTTGGTGTGTACGTACGCACACTACCCTATTTTGTACAAAAACTCTATTTTTCACCGTTTGACCTTCTCGGCATGCCTGTAAACCTCCGAAACTATTGTTTTGATGGGAATTCACTATTTTTGAACTATTAATCATTCCTTTGATTTTCCAAAACTTCTAAAAGTTCTATTTAAGGTGTATTAGTGAGGTTTTGGGTACAAAGTAAGGGTTAGTGATTGGAAGAGGATAAAATTAGTGTCGGAGGAGTTGAAGAAAAGGCTACTTGATTTGATGAGGATAATGGAGTAATGATGATTTATTATTAAATGAGATATATGTGACTGGGTAGTAGGCAGTAGCGTTGTCCACTTGCTTGGGGTATGAGATGAGGAGGGAGAATTATGAAAACTGACTCTAATTATGGAATTTCGAATGATTATGAAAGAATTGAAATGAGAATGAATATATGTTTGTGATACCTGGGCAGTAGCAAGGATTGTGGTTCATCCCGCTTGCTTCGGATCAATGTTTGTGATACCTAGGTAGTAGCAAGGATTGTGGTTTGTCCCGCTTGCTCCGGGTTAATGTCTGAGATGTGATAATAATTGATAATTGATTAAGAATGAATGAATGTATGTTTGAGATACCTAGGTAGTAGCAAAGATTGTGGTTCGTCTCGCTTACTCTAGGTTAGTGATTGAGATACCTGGGCAGTAGCAAGGATTGTGGTTTGTCCCGCTTGCTCTAGGTTAATGATTATGACGTCTGGATAGTAACAGCAGTAGTGGATTATTTCACTTGCTCCAGGTTGAGCTTTTAAACACCCGTCTGGATAGTAGTGGTTCTTCCACTCGCTCTAGTTTAAGCGAGTAGTAGTAAGTGGGTTGTAGCTCAAACCCACTTGCTCCACAATGGCTATTTCTATCCATGGTTAACTACCAGGACGTGTCGGGTTAGCTATATAACCAACAGATGATATCATCAGGCATAGGACAGGCATACATCATATGCGTATGTTTGAATTGCATGGGTTTGTTTAATTGCTTTGGTTTGCCTAATTGTACATGTTTAATGATTATTTGCTAATTGAATTACTTACCTTACTTGCGCATTACTTGTCTGTATTGTTTTTGTTTGTGCAAAAGTTGAATTACTTGAAGGATGGTTCGGTTCTTGCTTTATTCAGTTGGAAGGTAGTGAAAGTATAAAGGATATTGGGTTAGAATTAGAATCCCCTATGATAGTTGCCAAGTTATGGATTAGTGAGAACTTAGGATGGATATGACGAGGTAAAAAGTTTAAGATGCTTAGTTAAATTATATTATAGTGCATTGTATTTATTTGGCACTTTTACCGTGCTGGGAACCCATGGGTCGGGAGTTATCATTCCATATATATCTCTTGTTTTTCGGATGCAGGTCCAGGTGCTCAGCAGTGAGCTGCGGTTCATTTGAGAGATGGCGAAGACCTTTGTATTCTCTGCTTTATATTTTTCTTAGAATCTCTCCACCTTTATTTTGAAAAACTTATATTTTGTACTGATCTCCTGTGGAACTTGCCTATAGAGGCCTTTATGTATCATTTGGGAGAGATTATGAGATACTGTTGTCAACTACTTTTTTTCTGTACCCTAGCCAGCCTAAACTTCGCGAGTCACGACTAGTGATTATTTACCTATGTTATATATATCTATACTTTATCTTATTCTTGCTCTTCCTTATGGCTTTGTCTTTATATTGTTTTCAATTCACGCTTTATCCTCAAATTGTCAATAAGTGAGTGTTACGACTTCGCGATTTTATTTTCACTCTTTTCAGGCTTCTCGATTAATACTTCCTTTCAATTATTTATAATTATATATTATAATCCACCTTGAGAGTCGTACCACCTTATTATCATTGACTTATGACTCGAGCATAAGGATTTGACTATTAGGGTGTTACAAGAGTCAAGTCAACTACTCAACAATCCCAGAAATGCAACCCGAGTCAAGTCTTCAACATATATATACATACATAGTACTTTTTCATCCTACTTCAAAAAGCTACTTAATCTTTAAGCTTCTTCGAAGTTGAACCACCTTGAGCTGGGAAAAAAAGAAAAGAAAAATATTGTTCCTTCCTTTTTCTTTTTCTCTTCTTTTTCTTTCTTAATCAAAGTTAAATAGAATTATGCAAAGTCCCCTAAGTCAAGGTACTGCTCTTCATCCAACAATTTCTATGCTAGCTAAAATGCATTGTAAATTACATGTTTAGCTGTTTCTTTCAAAAGCTGATTTTCTTTTTAATTTTTCATTTTCATTTTCAATTTCCACTTCACCTCAAAGTCTTCTTTGGTTGTCATTCCACTCAAATTAAGATTCACAAATATAACAAACAAAAGCATTCATAGTGGAACAATAGCAATAAATATGTGTGAGAAAAAAAATAGTACCGGTGATGTGGTAAGCTCAACACAGCAACTAGAAGAAAAAGAAGAAATTGACGAGAAGGGAGTAGTAAGAGGAGCTGTCATTAGAGAAAAAGAGAACAAACAGAAATATAAAAAATCAAAATAATTAGAAAGATTCACATTATTATAACCTAATTTCATAACAAATTTAACAGTTCACCAAGCTTCAACATGAAAACCGCGAACAATTGCAGTGTGAAGCTATGATCTCCACCGCTTTCGGCCTCCTGGTTCCTTAAGTTCTGAATCCCCGAGTTCACAGCTACAAGTTGTCAACAATTCCACTCGGAAGATTAAATTTGAGGATGATGCGGCAACAAAGGCTCTGGAACTAGAGGACGTTGGCGATAGTGGATCTGAGACAACGACGCAGATCCAAGGTGGAGAATAGACGAAATAGAAATTGAGATATGGTTTGAATGAGTGTAGGAAAATGGACGACGGCTGTCGGCGGTGGCAAGGCATATGGCCATAGTAATCGGCGATGGAAGGAAGTGAGTTCGACAGAAGAGAGTGAGAATGTGTTTTGTGGCTTTACCCAGGGCAGGAACTTTTTACCTAGGAACATGAACATATTTTTTTTTCTCTTTTTCAATCCATTTAGTTTAGGAACACTTTTTACCAGAAATAATAATAATTGCCGTTATTAATTTTAAAAAAATAAAAAATAAAAGCAAAAAGATAATAATTTAGTGGCAATAATAATAATAATAATAATAGCTATTGTAACATATATTAATAATGACAAATGTATAATGGCCACAAAAATATAGGCTAAATAAGAGAAATAGTAGCCTGATAAACCCTATTTTTAGGGTTTATCCTGTACTTGATCTAGTGGATTTTATCCACTATTCTCACACTTATTCATGTAAATTGCATGTTTTACATTTTCCTTCCTGACTTTGTGCTATGATTGAAAACATGCTTCTTTGGCCTTAATTTTGCTATGTTTAAACCTCTCTTATTACCATTCGATGCCTTAATGTGTGTGTTAAGTGATTTCAGGGTTTATAGGGCAGGAATGGCTTAGAGGATGGAAAGGAAGCATGCAAAAGTAGAAGGAATACAAGAAATTGAAGGAGTTGCTAAAGCTGTCCAGCCTGACCTCTTGATACTAAATCAACCATAACTTGAGCTACAAAGGTTCAAATGAGGCAGTTCTAGTTGCATTGGACAGCTAACATCTGGAGCTTTACAACTATATATAATTTGCTATAGCTGCCCCGAAGATAGGTGACACGTACGCGTGACCTGAAGAAAATTCAAGCCACGCGTACGCGTGACTTTGCCGCGTGCTGGACGTATCAGAAATTGTTGGGGGCGATTTCTGGGCTGTTGTTGACCCAGTTTTCGGCCTAGAAAACACAGATTAGAGGTTATAAAATGGGGGAATCCATTCATTCTTGGAGACAACATTCATAATTCACAATTTTAGGTTTTAGATGTAATTTTCTAGAATTTAGGTTTTAGAATTTAGGATTTCTCTTAGGTTAGGTTTACTTCTTCTCAATTCCAGGTTCAATGTTCCTTTAATTTAGTTTCTCTTCTACTTTTATTTATTCTATTTCTTTAATAGTTTATTTTCCCAATTTGGTTTACGAACTCCATGTTAGATTTGATTTTCTTTATTTAATACAATTTGAGGTATTTCAGATTTATGATTGCTTTCTTCTATTTACGATATAAATAATTTGGATTTTTCCCCTCTTGGCTTTGGTTGAGTAATTGGTGACACTTGAGTTATCAAACTCCTTGTTGATTGAAAATTGGAATTTGCTGATTGATTTAGATCCCTCTAAAACTAGTCTTTCCATAGGAGTTGACTAGAACTTGAGGAATCAAATTGATTAGTCCACTTGACTTTCCTTTATTTAGTAAGGGTTAACTAAGTGGGAGCAATAAACAATTCTCATCACAATTGATAAGGATAACTAGGATGGGATTTCCAGTTCTTATACCTTGTAAGGGTTTTCATGATTATTAATTTACTTTCTTGCCAATTTATTTCCTTGTTCCCTATTTCAAAAACCCAAAAGATACTTTTCCATAACCAATAAAAAATCATACTTCCCTACAATTCCTTGAGAGATGACTGATGCACAGAAAACTTGTCTCGCAACAAATTTTCTTCGGCAAGTGTACCGAATTTGTCGTCAAGTAAAAACTCACAATAGAGTGAGGTCGAATCCCACAAGGATTGATTGATCAAGCAACTTTAATTAGAGGACTGTTCTAGTTGAGCGAATCCAGAATTTGAGTTTAGAATTGCAGAAAATAAAATGGCGGAAAGGTAATTGACAGGAAAGTAAATGCTAGAATTATAGATCTGAAATTAAATGACTGAAGGTAAATTGCAGAATTGTAAATGGGAATGGGGGAATTGCTCATTAAAGTAAATAACAGAAATTAAAGAGAATGGGTAAGATCAGAAATGGGGAGTTCATTGGGCTTAGGAGATGTTGCATTCTCCGGATCAATTTCATTTTCATCTCTTCCTCAATCAATGCACTCATTGATCTCCTTGGCAATCTTAAGTGATTGAATTACAATTTCTTGTAATTCAATCTCTCAAATCTTGATCAATAGCCAATTCCTTGGTCAATTGCTCATGAGAAGAGATGAAGTATGGTCACTGATTATACCACATGCATTTCCCAAACCAAGTGTTGAGAGGATTATAGTCACATATCCATCCAAACCCAATTTGGTCCAGCATGAGAAAGCATTTCTAGCTTGATTTCTTCATTCCTCTTTCAAGGTTCAAAAGAGATCCAAGTATGAATAGCTTCTTTTTCAAGATAACTACTCAATTGGATGAAGATCGAAAGCTTTCAAGTAAAATCAAGAGAAAAGATAGAAGAAGAATAATGAAAACTAGTATTGATCCATCAAATTACAACAGAGCTCCCTAACCCAATGACAGGGGTTTAGTTGTTCATAGCTCTGGAAAATGAAAACAAAGATGGAGAATACATGATGAAAACTTAGAAGTGCAGAAAAAGTAAATACAGAGAGTAGTTCCTATGCTAAGAGTCTCCCTATAATTTCCAACTCCCCAAAATATTTCAAAGCTACTCCTATATATACTTCTCTTCTGTTCTTCTAGTTGATTCTTCAAGTCTTAGGCCTTTGGATCTTGAGTTTGAAACAGTTCTCTTCTTCATTGGGCTTAGCTTTTACTTGCAGTGAGAAAGTATGAAGTGGGCAGGGGCTTTGGCTCAGGAAGTTAGTGGTGTTAACGTTCAGTGAAAATATGGATTCGAGAACGTTAGTGACAATCACCTTTTTCACTAATGTTCCTCACCAAAGTTAAAAGCCACGTTAACCTCAACGTTAGTGGCACAAACGTTACCACTAACGTTTCCACTATGTCCTTCGCACACGTTATTGGGACTCAACTTTCCCAATAACGTTGAGAAGCCTCCCCCTTCCCTACGTTAGAGTCCACGTTAACTTAGTTAACGTGGCTCTTTTAACGTAGGCTTGCCATCCTTCGAGAACGTTAGTGACACTTACCATTGTCACTAACGTTCTAAATTGCCCCTATTTTCCACGTTAGAGTCCACGTTAACTAGGTTAACGTGGCTTCTAACGTGGCCTTGCTAGCCATCTCCAACGTTAGTGACAAAGTTAAGTGTCACTAACGTTGGCTCATCTTTCCCTTATCCACGTTAACTAAGTTAACGTGGGAGTTAATGTGGCTCATGGTGGCATGTGTGGCTCCTTCCAACGTTAGTGACAATGTTGGGTGTCACTAACGTTGGCGATCACCTTCTTTCTTCACGTTAGCTTCCACGTTAACTAGGTTAATGTGGGAGTCAACGTGGCTCATTGGGGGCTTGTGTTCTTCCAACGTTAGTGACAATGTTGGGTGTCACTAACGTTGTCTACCACTTTGTTCCTTCACGTTAGCTTCCACGTTAACTAGGTTAACGTGGGAGTTAACATGGCTTAATGTGCTTTGGCCAACGTTAGTGACAATGTTGAGTGTCACTAACGTTTGCTCCCCCCTTTCTTCTTAACGTTAGAGGCCACGTTAACTAAGTTAACGTGGACTCTAACATGGCCACTCATGATCTTGGTCCAACGTTAGTGATAATGTTAAGTGTCATTAACGTTGACTCCATTTCTTTACTTCTATGTTAGAGTTCACGTTAACTTAGTTAACGTGACTCTTAACGTGGGCAATGATGGCTTCGAGAGCGTTATTGGCAATCACTTTTCTCATTAACTTTGCAAGTTACTCCCATTCCACGTTAGTGTTAACGTTAGTGTAACTAACGTAGCCACTAATGTGGTTCTTCTTTGCTTTCTTTGTCCTGAAATCAAGCAATAACATGCATCAAAGTTCTAGTCCAAGTCATGGGAAATGCAACATCCAATTTTGTCCTTAAATTCATGCAAAATCCTCATGAAATCATGTAAAGTGCACAATGTATGCTTGAATCAAGATGTAAGTGAATATCTACCAAAAACTAGCTTATTTCCTAAGGAAATGCATGAAACTACCCTAAAAACAGTAAAGAAAAGGTCAGTAAAACTGGCCAAAATGCCCTGGCATCACAACACCAAACTTAAAGCTTGCTTGTCCCTAAGCAAGTACTGGAACAAGAGAATGATGAATGGAATGCCAATAGAAATGAGTCATTCTTGTGGAAGTCATATCCCTGGTTTTATGGTGGTTTCATGCATAGCAACTTAGGCTCATTCCTGGCTTTCAGACCTTTATCATGTCCTAGAATACTCACTTGTTATTGCATCCCATGAGACTTTTATTCATTGATCCTTTTATTGTTGTTTGAGTGCTTATTTTTGTTCTTAAGCTAAGTGCTCTGTAAGGGGGCAACTCTTTAAAATAAGCTTTCAGCCAACACTCCCGAACTAGTTGGTTCAAGGTGCTAGGTGTTGAAGCACCCCTAAGAACTTACTTGCTCAAGTCTCTCCCTCATACATACACACCACAGGCACATAGTTTATTTATTTTCTTTTCTTGAGACCTTGGTGTCCAGCACCTCTTTGGGTTACTAAATGCTCTGTGGTGAGGGTTACTCTTGATAGTGGACTTTCAGCTGATAATCCCGGCTTAGTTAACCCAAGTTACCAAGTGATAAGGCACCCCTAAGAGCTTATTCATCCAAGTAGATCCCTCACACAGGAGCACCACAGACACATGCTTCAAGATTAAAACCATTGGTGCCTAGTCTTATTGCTTACTATTTTTCTTTTATTCCTCAACTTTGATTGTTCTTTTCCTTTTTCTTATTAGGATCTTCTTATTTATCTAATCTCATGGGATGTGTCTCAAGCATAGTCTTCATGACAGATAGTTGTCTTCCCACCTTATGGTTGAACCAACTTAGCTAACTTATGACCACACCACAAACTCATGGACTTACTCCCTAGTATGAACTCTACTCTGGTCTTTTGAAAACAATCATTCTCTTTTCATTTGATTCAAAAGGGACAAGCATACAAGTAAGTAAAGAAATGATGCAGTGACATAGAGACTAGCACACAGAGACCTCTTCAACACACAAACTAAAAAAAACAGAATTTAAAAAGGTTTAAACTAATCATAGAAGCAAGTTCTATTTCATACAAGATCTTCCTTATTTAAAACTTAGAACAAGATGGACCAAAGAAAGAACTCCACCACCTTTTACTCTTGTGGATGTCCATGCTTTCCTCCTTGTTTGTCTTCTTTGTGTCCTCTTGCATTCCCTCTCATCCGTGCCAATCTTGCTTGCTTCCAATCCTCAAGTGCCTTTCTTACTGATTCATGACTCTCTTCCACCCTTTGTCTTTCTTCTCGTGCTAATTCATCCCTCATTTCTTCATACCTTGTGATTCCTGGATGCAATATAGGCAGTTGTCCTACCAAGTAACCGAGCCTGGCTTGAGTATTTATATGATGCCCAGTCTCGCTCATGTAAACTCCTTCTGCAAATGCCCTTTGCTCATCCAATAGTTCTGCCTGTTCTATTTGTCTTCGATGCATCTCATGTATATGTGCACCTTGATGTGCTTGGATGTTGATTAGCCTCTGGATAGATTCTTGTTGCTCATTTTACCTTTGTTCCATCCTGAGAAATGTTTCACTCCATTGTTGTCCTTGACTCAGTTGCTGATCCATCATTTGCTTTTGCCAATCCCCTTGTTGAGTCATCCATCTTGAGAGTGACTCCTCTTGCTGCCCCATCATCTGTAGTTGAAGTTCTCTCTGTGCTCCTTGGCTCTCTAAATATTGTTGAGATAGTCCACTAATGGCCTCCTGCAATTGATGCATATCCAAAGTGGTTGGTGCTTGCCCTTCTACGGCTTGTCCTTCTACTACTTGAGGGGCTGTCCTCTTCCTTTGCTTCCGTTGAGGTAGGGGGGATGCAGTGGCATGCATTCGTTGAACGGTTATTGGAATGCCCTCTTTTATCCACACGGGGTCCTCATCTTCAAACACCACCCCAGCTTTCTTGCACAGTCGGTAAATAATGCTGGGGTAACCTAACGTTCCTCTTGAGTCACTTTTCTCTGCCATTTTTCTAATGCCTTCTGCTATGAGTTCATGAACCTTGATTTCTCCTCCTTTGAGTATACAGTGTACCATTGTGGCTCTCTTGAGATTCACCTCCGAGTTGTTCGCTGCTGGGAGGATAGACCTCCTTACAATCTCGAGCCATCCCTTTGCTTCCGGAGTAAGATCTGCTCTCTTGATGAACCTTGGTCTCCTATCTGCATATCTTTCCCAGTCAGCTCCTGGTACACAAATGTCTTGCACAATCTGATCATGATTAGGGTTATTGTCCATCCTTGAATGATAATTCTCTTCTTCAAACGATATGGACCACAGTTTTAATGCCTTCGTGACACTCATGGGGCCAAAATCCACAATCTTTCCTCTCACAAAGCTTGTATATGATCATCTGCCTTATCATAACGGACCGCATTTGCATAAAACTCTCTTATAAGATTTGCATTCACCTTAATGACCGGATCAGTGAGGAGCTCCCATCTTCTCTTTTCTACCTTCATTGTAATTTCGGGACACTCAGTTTTCCTAACTTGAAATCCTAGCTCATAAATGATTTCTTTATCAACCATCCACCCGTATTGCAATGCATGATGCAATCTTCTGAATCTCTTTTCATCATACGGGTGTTGCTCTATAGGTTCCTTCCCCTTCCTTCTTTTAGAGCTTGAAGATGCCATGATTGAGGGTTAATGTATGGAGTTGGCAAGGGTGTAGAGACTTTTGGTTGTTTAGAGTTGAGTGCAATGAAGGTGGTGAGGGAGAATGTGTTTAAATGGTTAGGAAATGCTTTGCTCCGAAATGGATAGGTGTGTAGAGTGGATGTGGAGTGTGGAGCTAGGGTACGGATCAAGGATCACTTTTATAGAAAGGTTGTGAGTGAATGGAGGGTGTGGATTGATGGAGTGGTTGTTTGATGGACAGTTGGGGTTGTGCATGTAGAAAGGACAAGGATCATCACTTTATGATGGAGATTGCTCGGTCTTCAAGGGTCCCATTTTTTTTCAATGTTGCATGGCAACATTTTCCAATGACTTCCCTTTTTAGAACAAGTGTATAGTCCTTCCTTTTGTGGTGTCCGAACCTTCTTCCTTTAATTGTCCAATCTATCTCTTCCAATGCTCCTTTCCGTTCCCTATAAAGATCAAATAAGAAAAGTAAGAAATATCATAAAAAAATCAATTTAGATTTTTACGGCTAAAATAATAAAGAGAAGAAAAGATTAGATTGTTTATTCATGAACTCCAACTAACTAACTAATTGTGTATCCCTTTATGCATTTTGGTGGCACCATGGGGTGACACCAAACTTAGTTTGAAGCATTGTGATGAAAAGTTCTGTTCAAAGCTCCAAGACTAGAATGCTCTCTGTTGCATTCATGCTTTCTTGGTACGCTTTGAACACCAAACTTGTTCTTCACTATATACTGCAATATAAGGACTTCACCAAGTTTGGGTTGGAATTTATGAATATTGACTTATTCACTAGTAAAAGCTAATAAAACATGGGTTGCCTCCCATGAAGCGCTTCTTTAGCGTCACTAGCTTGACGTTTCTCCTTCATCAGGGTGGTTGATAATGCTTCAAGTCCTCCCCTCTTGCCTTGGACTTATATCCATTGGTTGTATCAATTATCTCTACATGTTCCAAGGAAAGAACTCTGTTGATAGTGAAGACCTTAGGTAACTGAGATGGTACAGTAGGGAGATTAGGGGGATATCTGGGAAGTAAGCTGAAATCACTTTATCTCCTGGAGAGAGCCCTTCCGTAGGGATCTTCTTGTTCCTCCACCCCCTTGGTACCTTCTTCTTTGTCCCTTTTGATGCTTCCCTGCTCTTGGCGACTTCTTCTTTTAAGTGAATTTTGTTGTTGTCTTCACATGCCTCTGGTGGTTTAGGTTCCTCCAGCTTCTCCTTGAGCTGTGACGATTGCTGTTTGCCTTGTTCATCATTCAGTGGGATTCTCAGATGTGTTGGTGGTGCCTCAGTGCTTGTTTCCTCTGTCAGCATCCCGTTATGATCATTGCTTGGTTCTTTGTTTTCTTGGTCAGTTTCTTGGGAGAGTTTGAAGACATTGAAGCTGAGTTGTTCATCATGGATCCTCAATATTAGCTCCCCTCACTCCACGTCTATGAGTGCTCTGGCTGTAGCTAGGAATGGTCTTCCCAATATGATTGGATGAGTGTGACTCTCTTCCATATCCAAGATGACAAAGTCTGTGGGAAGAAAGTATTTCCCCACCTTTAACAACACGTTTTCCACCATCCCTCTTGCTTGTTTTTGAGTTTTGTCAGCCATCCTGATGACTACATCTGTGGGCAATATCTCATTGATCTGCAGCCTCTTCACCAGGGATAGAGGCATTAAGTTGATGCTTGCTCCCAAATCGCAGAGTGCTCTATCAAACATTGTTTCTCCTATGGCACAGGGGACATGAAAACTCCATGGATCTTTTCTTTTTGTAGGCAACTGCGTTTGAATGAGGGCACTGCATTCCTTGTTCATCACTATAGTTTGGCCTCCCTTGAGTGAGCTTTTCCTGGGAAGCAACTCCTTCATGTACTTGATGAATGCAGGCATTTGTTGGATAGTCTTGATGAATGGTATATTCACATGTAGAGATGCAAATAAGTCAAGAAATCTTGAGTATATTCTCCTCTCCACAGCTCCCTTGAGCAGTTGGGGAAAAGGTGCATAGAGTCTCAGCAACTCCTGTTTTGAGATTTCTGGTTCTTGGTAATCTTTTTCCACCTCCTCTACTGAGGTATCTTCAGGTTGTTCTGACAGCTTGCTTGGCTTGTCCTCAGTCTCCTTATCACTTATAGTGACCATCTTGCAATCTTCCCATCTTACCTTCTTTGTTTCACCTCTTGGATTCTTCTCTGTGTCACTTGGGAATCCATCTGTAGGTTTGGGAATTTGCTCAGAGAGATATCCTACTTGAGATTCCAACCTCTTGATTGTGTCTCCCTGGTTCTTGAAACTAGCTCGCACTTTCTCCTTGAAGACCTTGTTGTCTTGAATCTCCTTGCTTAGGCCTTCAAGTAGATTCTCAATCCTTGAGATTCTTTCATCAAATGATGACAGGTCAGGCTGAATAGGGTTATTCTGGCCTTGATATGAATGTGGGGAGTTGTTGTTATGGGGGTGTTGATATGGTCTAGATGTGAAGTGTTGGGTGGCTGCATTGTTTGGATTTGGGTGTCTTTGATCAAGGCTTTGGTCTTGTTGATTTTCCCACCCAAAGTTTGGGTGATTCCTCCATCCAGGGTTGTAGGTCTTGGAGTATGGATCATGGTTTTGCCTAGGTGAATTCCCAATGTAGTTGGCTTGCTCCTGACTACCCTCTACTTCTTCATTCACTCCTTCTTGGTTTGTTGATGAAGTGGATACTGCTGCTACTTGGTTCCTCTCCATCTTCTTGGTGAGCTCAGCCAGCTGCTGGGTAATGAGCTTGTTTTGGGCCAGCAGAGCATCTACATTGTTTAGCTCCATTACTCCTCTTGTGTTCCCTCTTTCGGAAGCATAGAAGTAGTCATTCTCTGCTACTGTTTCAATGACATCTATGGCTTCCTCAATAGTCTTCTTCTTGTTCAAAGATCCTCCGGATGAATGGTCTACGGCCTTCTTTGACTCATAAGAGAGCTCTTCATAGAAAATGTGCAGCTGCACCCATTCATTGAACATATCTGGTGGGCACCTCCTTGTTAGGTCTTTAAACCTCTCCCATGCTTCATATAGAGTCTTACCATCTTGTTGCCTGAAAGTTTGGACTTCAGATCTCAGCCTATTGATTCGTTGAGGAGGGTAAAATCTTGCTAAGAATTTGTTCACCACGTCTTCCCAAGTTGTCAAGCTTTCCCTTGGGAAAGATTCCAGCCACTTGGCTGCCTTATCCTTGAGTGAGAATGGAAATAAGAGCAGTCTATAGGCGTCAGGATGAACACCATTAGATTTTACTGTGTCACATATTCTCAGGAAGGTGGTTAAATGTTGATTTGGGTCCTCTTGGACACTCCCTCCGAACGAACAGTTGTTCTGCACAAGGGTGATGAGCTGTGGCTTCAGTTTAAAATTGTTGGCATGGATGGTTGGCTTTTGAATGCTACTTCCACAGTTTCCTGGGTTTGGATTGATGTAAGAGCCTAAAACTCTTTTATCCTCCCCAGCATGATTTGCTCGACCTCCTCTGCCATGGTTGTGAGCCTCTTCTTCATGATGGTTTTCCATGTTTTCTTCCATGTTTGGTTCAAAGTATTTCTCAAAGTGTTCCTCCTCTTCTTCAGCACCAACTACACGTTTTTCTCTTGCCTCCCTCCTTAGTCTAAGGAAGGTTCTCTCAGGTTCAGAATCAAAGGAAGTTGAAGCCCCGCTTCTTCTCCCTGTCATACAACCAACAAGTACAAGCAAAGCGAATAGGTGCAGAAAGTATATCTGTCAGAATTACTATTAGTGTGAGTGATGCAATATATCAAACAGTTAGTGGGTTAGTGAGATGAATAGTAAAATAACAAATAAAGAGTAAGGGGGAAGGGAAGAAGTTATCTAAAACAGAAAGTAAATGACTAAAACAGAAATTTAAATCAAACAAAAATAAAATGCTCAATCTAGTTATCCTCCAATCTAATCATTGTTGATGCACAATCAATCCCCGGCAACGGCGCCATAAACTTGATGCACAGAAAACTTGTCTCGCAACAAATTTCCTTCGGCAAGTGTACCGAATTTGTCGTCAAGTAAAAACTCACAATAGAGTGAGGTCGAATCCCACAAGGATTGATTGATCAAGCAACTTTAATTAGAGGACTGTTCTAGTTGAGCGAATCCAGAATTTGAGTTTAGAATTACAGAAAATAAAATGGCGGGAAGGTAATTGACAGAAAAGTAAATGCTAGAATTATAGATCTGAAATTAAATGACTGAAGGTAAATTGCAGAATTGTAAATGGGAATGGGGGAATTGCTCATTAAAGTAAATAACAGAAATTAAAGAGAATGGGTAAGATCAGAAATGGGGAGTTCATTGGGCTTAGGAGATGTTGCATTCTCCGGATCAATTTCATTTTTATCTCTTCCTCAATCAATGCACTCATTGATCTCCTTGGCAATCTTAAGTGATTGAATTACAATTTCTTGTAATTCAATCTCTCAAATCTTGATCAATAGCCAATTCCTTGGTCAATTGCTCATGAGAAGAGATGAAGTATGGTCACTGATTATACCACATGCATTTCCCAAACCAAGTGTTGAGAGGATTATAGTCACATATCCATCCAAACCCAATTTGGTCCAGTATGAGAAAGCATTTCTAGCTTGATCTCTTCATTCCTCTTTTAAGGTTCAGAAGAGATCCAAGTATGAATAGCTTCTTTTTCAAGATAACTACTCAATTGGATGAAGATCGAAAGCTTTCAAGTAAAATCAAAAGAAAAGATAGAAGAAGAATAATGAAAACTAGTATTGATCCATCAAATTACAACAGAGCTCCCTAACCCAATGACAGGGATTTAGTTGTTCATAGCTCTGGAAAATGAAAACAAAGATGGAGAATACATGATGAAAACTTAGAAGTGCAGAGAAAGTAAATACAAAGAGTAGTTCCTATGCTAAGAGTCTCCCTATAATTTCCAACTCCCCAAAATATTTCAAAGCTACTCCTATATATACTACTCTTCTGTTCTTCTAGTTGATTCTTCAAGTCTTGGGCCTTTGGATCTTGAGTTTGAAGCAGTTCTCTTCTTCATTGGGCTTAGCTTTTACTTGCAGAGAGAAAGTATGAAACGGGCAGGGGCTTTGGCTCAGGAAGTTAGTGGTGTTAACGTTCAGTGAAAATATGGGTTCGAGAACGTTAGTGACAATCACCTTTTTCACTAACGTTCCTCACCAAAGTTAAAAGCCACGTTAACCTCAACGTTAGTGGCACAAACGTTGCCACTAACGTTTCCACTATGTCCTTCGCACACGTTATTGGGACTCAACTTTCCCAATAACGTTGAGAAGCCTCCCCCTTCCCTACGTTAGAGTCCACGTTAACTTAGTTAACGTGGCTCTTTTAACGTAGGCTTGCCATCCTTCGAGAACGTTAGTGACACTTACCATTGTCACTAACGTTCCAAATTGCCCCTATTTTTCACGTTAGAGTCCACGTTAACTAGGTTAACGTGGCTTCTAACGTGGCCTTGCTAGCCATCTCCAACGTTAGTGACAAATTTGAGTGTCACTAATGTTGGCTCATCTTTCCCTTATCCACGTTAGCTTCCACGTTAACTAAGTTAACGTGGGAGTTAACGTGGCTCATGGTGGCATGTGTGGCTCCTTCCAACGTTAGCGACAATGTTGGGTGTCACTAACGTTGGTGATCACCTTTTTTCTTAACGTTAGCTTCCATGTTAACTAGGTTAACATGGGAGTCAACGTGGCTCATTAGGGGCTTGTGTTCTTCCAACGTTAGTGACAATGTTGGGTGTCACTAACGTTGTCGACCACTTTGTTCCTTCACGTTAGCTTCCACGTTAACTAGGTTAACGTGGGAGTTAACGTGGCTTAATGTGCTTTGGCCAACGTTAGTGACAATGTTGAGTGTCACTAACGTTGGCTCCCCCCCCCCCCTTTCTTCTTAACGTTAGAGGCCACGTTAACTAAGTTAACGTGGACTCTAACATGGCCACTCATGATCTTGGTCCAACGTTAGTTTTAATGTTAAGTGTCACTAACGTTGGCTCCATTTCTTTACTTCCACGTTAGAGTTCACGTTAACTTAGTTAACATGACTCTTAACGTGGGCAATGATGGCTTCGAGAGCGTTATTGGCAATCACTTTTCTCATTAACTTTGCAAGTTACTCCCATTCCACGTTAGTGTTAACGTTAGTGTAACTAACATAGCCACTAATGTGGTTCTTCTTTGCTTCCTTTGTCCTGAAATCAAGCAATAACGTGCATCAAAGTTCTAGTCCAAGTCATGGGAAATGCAACATCCAATTTTGTCCTTAAATTCATGCAAAATCCTCATGAAATCATGTAAAGTGCATAATGTATGCTTGAATCAAGATGTAAGTGAATATCTACCCAAAACTAGCTTATTTCCTAAGAAAATGCATGAAACTACCCTAAAAATAGTAAAGAAAAGGTCAGTGAAACTGGCCAAAATGCCCTGGCATCAATGACCCGAGGTTTAAATACTTCGGTTATAAATTTTATTGGGTTTGCTTAAGTGACAACCAAAAATTTTGTACGAAAGGATTCTCTGTTGGTTTAGAAACTATACTTACAACGTGATTATTTCTATGAAATTCTTTACTAGCAAAAGTCCTCTCGTCAAAATGGTGCCGTTGCCGGAGAATTGCAAACATGTGCTTTATTATTGGTTATTGTAAATATTTGCTTTTTCGTTTCTTTGTTAGTGTTTCTAGTTTTAGGAGTTTATTTTCATTAATTTTTAAAAATTTTTATTTTCTTTAGCTACTATGAATTCTCACCCCTCTGGCTTTAAGTTTGGTTCCAATGTTGTTGTAAGGAATGGGCGCTATAATGAGAACAGGCATCAAGGTTGGAAGAATCAAAAATGGGAGGAGCCACAAGGATTTGATCAACCCTCTTGGCAACAACCCCCTCCAATGCGCTATAACCAACAACCATTCTGTGATGTATACCAAGACAATAGTTATGGTGGACCTTTTCGTGACAACCAACCTCCACCAAATTACTATGGTCAAGAGCCATTCCAGGGTGCATATCAAGATGATGAATATAGTGGACCCCCTTGTAGTTACCAACAAGCCCCGCCATATGCTGATGAACCACCTCATCAACATAGCTTTGAACCACCATACTCACAAGCCACCTACAACCATTCACCTCCATATGACCCTAATCCTTATCCACCACACCAACCACCATATGAACCACACCTAGAACCACCACCTCAATATTCACCATCTCCATATCCTTATCAAGAAAAACCTTCTCTGTATTATGAGCCCTCTCTCCCAACAAATGAACCCTCCTATCCACCCCAACCTCTATTGGATAACAATACACTCATCTCTAACATCATTGGTCTCACCTCTACACTCCAAAATCTTATATCCCACATGAACCAACCCTCTACCTCCAATATTCAACCCTCAAGCTCTAGTGCGCTTCCTTTTCAACCACATGATGCTCTTTCCATCCCATCACCATCCTCCAAGGAAGAGCACCCACATCCACCAATCCAAGATCAAGATGATCCCAATTATGCTATTGATATGGAACAAGAAAGAAGGAATCATCTTCGCGAATTCATACTTCATAAGAAGCTAGAGGAGGCCCTAAGGGTAGCGGTAGGAGAGACCTTAAAGATGAAAGAATAGTTGAAAAGAGTTGTCATGAAGTGGAAGACATCAAGGAGGAGTTTGATTTTATACTAGAACAACTGGAGGAAGCCGTAATTATTGAAGAGGAAGAAGTGGTTGAAGACTTAGGAGATGCTGAACCTCCATGGGAAAGTCAAGTTATAGAGCCTCCTTTAAAGACGTTTGAAATTGATGTTGAGGAGGGTGTACAACCTCCAAGGCATAGCCTGGTTGAAGACTTTGAAGAGGTTGATCAAGAGATGGACTCAATCATTGATGAATCCTTATCTACAATTGAATCCTCTCCCATTGGACTTGACATGGAGATTAAAGAAGAAGAATCACAACCTTCCATGCCCTTGGAAAGTAATTAAGAGGAGATTGAATTGGAAGAAAGCTACCAAGAGGAAGAGGTTGAAATTGAAGAAGCTTACAGGGAGGTGGAAGAATTCAAAGAAGAGCACAAGGGAGTGGAGCTTGCAAGAACATTAGAAACACCTCTCCCAAAGCCATTACCATCCAATACAACATTCAAGTGGATAAAATTATTATCCTTGACCTTTACTTTCCCACTTGAATATGGTTTACTTGAGACAGATGGTCAACTTAGAGCTATTTGTGGCATTAAGAGTAAAAGGGAGATGGGTAGTGGTTGGCAACACCATCCTAGGTTCGTTATGGTTGGAAGCTCAAGGCCTAATTGCAAGGGTTGGCATAATTCTCAATTAATTGGGTCTAGGAGGATGTTTGGGTGCCTAAATGAGAATTCTAAGGCTGAACCACCCGGATGGAATCATCATGATCCACTTGAAGACGGGTGTAGAAACAAGATTTGGGATCCGGGAATATATGAGGATCAAATTTGGGAGCTCAAAGCTTGTGAAGAACTCCATCAAAGCTTGAGAAATTTACTTGGTATTGATAGAGCTTATTGGAAGTCCAAGCATTGGTGGAAGTTTCAAGACGAGTTCAAGCAGAAGCCACCATGACAAGGAGCTCACCAAATGTCTAACTTAAGGACTATAACTAAAAGTGCTAGGTGGGAGACAACCCACCAAGGTATGATCGTTCTTTATTTTCTCTTCTTAGTTTTATTTTAGTGACTCTTCTCATTAGTATTGCATATAGTCTGCATTTTTATCTGCATTAAAAAAATGAAAAAAATGAACAAAAAGTTGCGTGGGAACAGTGCAGAAAGTGTGCCAATCGCACAAGCATCACCACGCGTACGCGTCCCTCACGCGTACGCGTCATCTGAGAATTTGGCACTTCACGTGGACACGTCAATGACGCGCATGCATGACCTTGCGAATTCGACGTAAAAGGTGTATTGGCCGAAAGTTATGCTGGCTTGGTGCTGGAATTGTGCTAGAAGCACAAACCCACCCACGTATATGCGTCGTTAACGCGTGCGCGTCATTTTCCACTTTTGCACTTCCACGCGTGCGCGTGCCTGACATGCACGCGTCATATGACATTTTGGCACATATCCCAAAACGAACAGAGGGTTGTGCGAGCGCCACGATGCCCTCGCACGAATAGCACAAACATGGTCATGCGTACGCGTGACCAACACCTACGCGTCACCCCCCCTCAGTGCGCGACCCACGCGTACGCATAGAGTACGCGTACGCGTCACTCGCGAATCCGCACCTGAACCCTACGCAGCCATGTTTTTCATATCTTATCTTTCTAAATCCTAATTTCCTTCTTCTTCTTTCTTCTTTCTTTTCTTTCTACTTTATTCTACCATCTTTTTCCATTCTTTCTCTTTCTTTACTCTTCTCTTCTTCTTCTTTTCCCTTCCATCATATTTTTTTCACCTCACGTTCTTCATTACCCCTCTTTATCACCTTCTTCTCAAGGTTCTTTCTTTCTATTTTCTTTTTCTTCTTCTTTTTATTATTTATCTATTTTTGCATTATTTTACTTGGTGTTAGAAATCTAATTGGGTGATTGTTTTCTTCCATATTTGCTTGTGGATTATTAGGGAGTTATTTGATAATTATCACTAATTATTATTTTTGGATTATTTGAATGTTCAAATTTAATACTTTTCCTATCATATTAAACATGCATACCAAGTGTTTGTGAATAAGCCCGTATAGCATTGTGCATTTTTAATTATTCTACTCTTCTACTCTAATGCCTGTTTTTCACAAAACCCTTCCTATATTTTATTAATTAATTATAATTGTCAATACAAACGTGATTGTTGGTTTGTTAAGAGTGATAATACATTTTAGCAATTAATGCTTGATCTATGCTACTCATGTCTTTGCCGGCATGCTAATAAACATCTTGCATCTAATTGCCTTCATATTTCTTGCTATATTTCCATTGATGTCCTAATTACATGAAGTCGCAACCATGTGTTAATGACATTCTTCTTTACCTTAGCATGATTATCACTTGTACTGGCCTCTTCTTTGCTCTATCCCTTTGAATTGCATGTTACATTTCTTTTCTCCCTTTTCAGGCTGGCCACCACGAGGGAAAAAGAAAAGTTTCTAACTGGAGCAATAAACAAGTTTGCCACACAATCCTTGGAGAAAAAGCATCAGTTGGAGTCACCCGTCCACTTGTACATCTCTGCATGCACCGAGGATGGTGCAATCTTTAAGTATGGGGAGGTCGATACCGACTTCCGCGGGTTAGTACTTCCTGACTTAACACCAATGTTTAACTTTTTTTTGTTAAATTAGTTGTTGCATTTGCATGTTTGTTTGATTTTGTGCATATTTTACCACTTGGTTGAAGTAATATTTTCTTTTTCAAGAAAATTTTTATAGCATTTCACTAATTTGAATTAAACTTTTTGAAAAACTTGTTTGAAAAAATTTTAATTTGGAACATGGTTTTAGAGCTCGAACACACAAAACTAGTGAGATTTTGAGCCTACTTGATTGGTTGCATCTTATCAACCAATATTTTATTTTTTTGGTGTGTGTTGTTCTCTCTAAAATTGTAATCTTTGTCTTGCTTGATTCTATATTTCCATTGTTTAATGTAGGCATGCACTTATGTGATTGAGGCCTTGTTTCACTAAGCTTACATACCCATATAGCCTTAACCTTTCATTATCCTTTACAAACCAATTTGAGCCTATTTTACCCCTTTTATTCTTGACTTTAGCACATCATTAACTCTAAGCGGAAAACAATAATGTCCTTAACTGGAATCCTTGATTAGCTTAAACTAGTGAGAGTGCTTATGATTTAAGTGTGGGGAAATTAGGTTTGGAAACATTTGGTTTGAGAAATGAGTATGTTAGAATTTTCTGAAAATGTGAAAGAATGTTGAGAATATGTTCATGCATTCAATACCTTAATCATATGCCTTGAAAAAAGCAAAAAAAAAAAAGAAAAATTATGAAAAAAAAGAAAAAGAAAAGAAAAAAAAAGAGCAAATAACAAAAAGGGGGACAAAATGCCCCAAAGTAAATGTTGATAGCAATGCATATGAGTTGTACTAAAGTTGGAATGCATGAATATGTGGTAAACATAGTTAATGGGCAGTTAGATTTTGCATTGTAATACATGGATTGTCTTAAGTTAGGTGGGAAGTTTAGGTTAATTAAGAATTCAGATTTTAGTCCACTTGACCAAATACAATCCTACCTTGACCCTAACCCCATTACAACCCTTAAAAGACCTCTTGATATGCGTATCTATGCATTAAATTCTTTGTTGATTGGTAGAAGAAGAGCAAGTCTTAGAAAGCTAGATTAGTAGAGAATTGAGAGAATCAAACCTTAAACACCTGAGCGATTAGAGTGTTTACACTTCCAGTGAGGGTTCGATGCTCGATTCCTTGTTCCCGGCTTTCATGAGCTTTCTTCTTACAAGTTTACTTGTACTTTATTTTATGATTTGAATTAGTGAAATCCAGTTCATGTCTGTTCTTAGAAGATTTATTTACTTTGACCAAGTAAGTAGAAACACTTTGCATGTAGTTGCATTCACATAGGGAGGTTGCATTTCATACTCTCTAGCATTCCTCTTCACTCTTTTAGTTCTCTTGAGCTTAGCATGAGGACATGCTAATGTTTAAGTGTGGCAAGGTTGATAAACCCCATTTTTAGGGTTTATCTTGTGCTTGATCTAGTGGATTTTATCCACTATTCTCACACTTATTCATGTAAATTGCATGTTTTTCCTTTTCCTTCCTGACTTTGTGCTATGATTGAAAACATGCTTCTTTGGCCTTAATTTTGCTATGTTTAAACCTCTCTTATTACCATTCGATGTCTTGATATGTGTGTTAAGTGATTTCAGGGTTTATAGGGCAGAAATGGCTTAGAGGATGGAAAGGAAGCATGCAAAAGTGGAAGGAATACAAGAAATTGAAGGAATTGCTAAAGCTGTCCAGTCTGACCTCTTGGTACTAAATCGACCATAACTTGAGCTACAGAGGTCCAAATGAGGCGGTTCTAGTTGCGTTGGAAAGCTAACATCCGGGGCTTCGCAACGATATAAGCCATAGCTTCCCTGAAGATAGGCGACGCGCAAGAGTGGATCACGCGCATGCGTGAACTGGAGAAAATTCAATCCACGCGTACGCGTGGACGACGCGTACGCGTGACTTTGCCGCGTACTGGACGTATCAGAAATCGCTGGGAGCAATTTCTGGGTTGTTTTTGACCCAGTTTTCGGCCCAGAAAACATAGATTAGAGACTATAAAGTGGGGGAATCCATTCATTCATGGAGACAACATTCATAATTCACAATTTTAGGTTTTAGATGTAGTTTTCTAGAGAGAGAGGCTCTCTCCTCTCTCTCTTAGGTTTTAGGATTTAGGATTTCTCTTAGGTTAGGTGTACTTCTTCTCAATTCCAGGTTCAATGTTCCTTTAATTTAGTTTCTCTTCTACTTTTATTTATTCTATTTCTTTAATTGTTTATTTTCCCATTTTGGTTTATGAACTCCATGTTAGATTTGATTTTCTTTATTTAATGCAATTTGAGGTATTTCAGATTTATGATTACTTTCTTCTATTTACGATATAAATAATTTGGATTTTTCCCCTCTTGGCTTTGGTTGAGTAATTGGTGACACTTGAGTTATCAAACTCGTTGATTGAAAATTGGAATTTGCTTATTGATTTGGATCCCTCTAAAACTAGTCTTTCCATAGGAGTTGACTAGGACTTGAGGAATCAAATTGATTAGTCCACTTGACTTTTCTTTATTTAGTAAGGGTTAACTAAGTGGGAGCAATAAACAATTCTCGTCACAATTGATAAGGATAACTAGGATGGGATTTCCAGTTCTTATACCTTGCAAGGGTTTTCATGATTATTAATTTACTTTCTTGCCAATTTATTTCCTTGTTCCCTAATTCAAAAACCCAAAAAGATACTTTTCTATAACCAATAATAAATCATACTTCCCTGCAATTCCTTGAGAGACGACCTGAGGTTTAAATAATTCGGTTATAAATTTTATTGGGTTTGCTTAAGTGACAACTAAAATTTTTTTACGAAAGGATTCTCTGTTGGTTTAGAAACTATACTTACAACGTGATTATTTCTATGAAATTCTTTACTAGCAAAAGTCCTCTGGTCAAAATGGCGCTGTTGCCGGGGAATTGCAAACGTGTGCCTTATTATTGGTTATTGTAAATATTTGCTTTTTCATTTCTTTGTTAGTGTTTCTAGTTTTAGGAGTTTATTTTCATTAATTTTTATTAATTTTTATTTTCTTTAGCTACTATGAATTCTCACCCCTCTGGCTTTACGTTTGGTTCCAATATTGTTGTAAGGAATGGGCGCTATAATGAGAACAGGCATCAAGGTTGGAAGAATCAAAGATGGGAGGAGCCACAAGGATTTGATCAACCCTCTTGGCAACAACCCCCTCCAATGCGCTATAACCAACAACCATTCTGTGATGCATACCAAGACAATAGTTATGGTGGACCTTTTCGTGACAACCAACCTCCACCAAATTACTATGGTCAAGAGCCATTCCAGGGTGCATATTAAGATGATGAATATGGTGGACCCCCTTGTAGTTACCAACAAGCCCCGCCATATGCTGATGAACCACCTCCTCAACATAGCTTTGAACCACCATACTCACAAGCCACCTACAACCATTCACCTCCATATGACCCTAATCCTTATCCACCACACCAACCACCATATGAACCACACCCAGAACCACCACCTCAATATTTACTATCTCTATATCCTTATCAAGAAGAACCACCTCCGTATTATGAGCCCTCTCTCCCAACAAATGAACCCTCCTATCCACCTCAACCTCCATTGGATAACAACACACTCATCTCTAACATCATTGGTCTCACCTCTACACTCCAAAATCTTATATCCCGCATGAACTAACCCTCTACCTCCAATATTCAACCCTCAAGCTCTAGTGTGCTTCTTTTTCAACCACATGATGATCTTTTCATCCCATCACCATCCTCCATGGAAGAGCACCCACATCCACCAATCCAAGAGCAAGATGATCCCAATTATGCTATTGATATGGAACAAGAAAGAAGGAATCATCTTCGCAAATCCATACTTCATAAGAAGCTAGAGGAGGCCCTAAGGGTAGCGGTAAGAGAGACCCTTGAAGATGAAAGAATAGTTGAAAAGAGTTGTCTTAAAGTGGAAGACATCAAGGAGGAGTTTTATTTTATACTAGAACAAATGGAGGAAGCCGTAATTATTGAAGAGGAAGAAGTGGTTGAAGACTTAGGAGATGCTGAACCTCTATAGAAAATTCAAATTATAGAGCCTCCTTCAAAGACGTTTGAAATTGATGTTGAGGAGGGTGTACAACCTCCAAGGCATAGCCTGGTTGAAGACTTTGAAGAGGTTGATCAAGAGATGGACTCAATCATTGATGAATCCTTATCTACAATTGAATCCTCTCCCATTGGACTTGACATGGAGATTAAAGAAGAAGAAGCACAACCTCCCATGCCCTTAGAAAGCAATGAAGAGGAGATTGAATTGGAAGAAAGCTACCAAGAGGAAGAGGTTGAAATTGAAGAAGCTTACAAGGAGGTGGAAGAATTCAAAGAAGAGCACAAGGGAGTGGAGCTTGCAAGATCATTAGAAACACCTCTCCCAAAGCCATTACCATCCAATACAACATTCAAGTGGGTAAAATTCTTATCCTTGACCTTTACTTTCCCATTTGAATATGGTTTACTTGAGACAGATGGTCAACTTAGAGCTCTTTGTGGCATTAAGAGTAAAAGGGAGATGGGTAGTGGTTGGCAACACCATCCTAGGTTCGTTATGGTTGGAAGCTCAAGGCCTGATTGCAAGGGTTGGCATAATTCTCAAGGCCGATCCTCTTTGCCTTGTCCATCCTCGCCTTGTCATCTCTATTCTTGCTACTCGCCTCTTGTTTTGCCGCTTACTTCTTCGTCTCTGTTCCTCGTCGTCATTCTACTTTTGGTCATTGTTTTGCATCACTTCTGCAGTTCTACTTCTGCTTAGTTGCATCACTTCTCTAGTTTTGCTTCTAGTTTCCTTGAGTTATTCTTTTGCTTAATATCCCAATCTAATGTTGATCATTTTTTCTAAATAAATTTGTTGTGTTATGGTAATTTGTTCAATTGTTCTTCTCTTGTATTAATTTTATTTTAAAAAAAGTTTAGATATTATTAGATAATCTTATTTTTTCTCTAATGTATAGTTTAAATTTGGCACTATTAACTAGTATCAAATTCCTATTTCTTTTCTATTGTGCCATCAATTCAGGTTCTCTGGTTCTAGTTCTCCATATTGTATATACTTGTTTAATTTTTCTTTTAAATTTTGGCTAGTTGTTATAATATGGTGTTTTCTTGTTATTTTTAAATTAGATATTAATATATTTTTTATTTTGAATTTTTAAAATTTTAGAGATATTTTTATTTTCTGTTTTTTATTGGGTATATCCAACATCTTAGCTGACCCAATCTGTAAATATGTGAATTCGATCAGATCGGATCCAACTTTAAAAATGTGAATATGGTATCTTCCGATCTGATTTATGTGTAGTCCTACTTAAAATAGTTTTCAGCTACTTTAGCACTATCAACCTTAGAAGTTGCAATCTTCCCATTCTTTCCTTCAAGCATCCAAATTTTGTTTCTTTCCATCCTAGACTTGAATTTCTAATGAAAGAATTGAGCGTTCTGATCTCCCTTCTAAAGTTATTTAACACAAGGCTTTTCCGTTGAATAAAGTTCTTTATCATGGTAAGCAATTTCTAACTATTGTTCTAGTTCAGTAATATCATCCCCTCTTTGTACCCGTGCTGTCCGCAACTCTTTCAACTAATTCGAGAGTTGTTCTATCTCCTTGGAGTTAGATTTGGTTGATTGCTGCCAATGAACCAATCGGTGCCTGCATTCTCTAATTTTTTGGGCTAAGGTAAACTTGGATAAAACAATTTTATCCAATTGAGTTGATGACTAATACACTAAGAGGGCTACACGTTGGCACAGTCAAATCGGTAATGATAGATAGATAGCCAAGAATTAATAATGGGCTTGAGCTTTTCATTTCTTAGCAAAAAGTTAATAATGGGCCTGAGCTTTTCGTTTCTTTTAACAACTGGATTTAGTTTATAGTTTTATACTAAGATGGTGAGAATTGAATCGGTGAATAAATTAGTGAAGTAGCCAGTTCAATAAAGATTTAATTGAGTTTCAATCAATTTAATTAAATATAAAATAAAATTATTAAAAAATTAATATATAATTTAAATTTAATTATTTTTAAATTGATAAAATTTAAAATTTTATAATTTTACATCATAAATTATCCATAATTTATACTAAAAATTTACAAACAATTTTAAACATCCACATTTATAACTAAGAAAAATCAAAATGTTTATACTCGTAAATGAAAAAACATAATGTTCTACCACTAACAGTTATTTCAGTTTCATAAAAATTATAAAAACAAAAAATAACAACACAATAAAAAAAATCAACAACAAAAATTAACAACTCAGAATAAAAGAATCAACACAAACAACTTAGAATTAGGGAAATTTTAGCATAAACAATGCAGTGATGCACACCATAATACCATCAACAACATTAGCAACCAGAATTAATAAATTAGAAAAATTAGCATAAACAACTCAAAATCAGAATCATAGCATAAACAACTCAGAATAAAAAAAAATTCAATTTAAACAATGTAGTGAAGTACTGTGCCATAGCACCATGAACAACTGAAAATCAGAAAAAATCAACAACTAGCAACTCAGAAATAAAAATAAATAAAACTAACAAAATAACCAAAAATAAATTGAGGCAGCAGTGCTTATGGCAGTGAGAGAAAAAGGAAGGTGACGACGCGGCAAATACTCCACGGCCGAGCAAAGAGAGACATCGTAGTGAGAAAGAGACAGAGATAGAGAGGACGTAGAGCTTGGAGTCTCAGACATAGAGAGAGTGAGAGAGAGGAGCACTAACAAATCGAGCAGAGACGACGATGGAGCAGTCTTTCGCGGCAGCGACATCGATGAGAAGATGATCGAGGAGAAGGGACGGCAACGGAGAAAGGGAAGTGAGCTCGGACAGAGAGCTCAAAGAGGGATGTTGACCTCAGACACAGAAAGAGAGCTCGAAGAGACGATGACCAACTAACGACGACGAGAAGAGGAATGATGAGAAGAGTTCGACTATAAAAAGAGTGCAATGGTCTGATGGTGATGGTGACTGGGTTTAGGGTTGGCTTTCATAGAGAGAGAGAGAGAGAGAGAGAGAGAGAGAGAGAGAGAGAGAGAGAGAGAGAGAGAGAGAGAGAGAGAGAGAGAGAGAGAGGTGGGGTGGGAGATGCGTGAGCATCTTTTCTATCGTTTTCTAGTAAATTTGTATTTGAATTGCTAAGTTTAATCAAGATTTAAATATCTTTTAGCCACTATGGATGCTACTTTGAGTTGTGTTCAATTCTTTTTATTTCAAGTAGCATTCAGTTGGATTTGATGGTGTTTCTGTAGAAAAAGAGAAGAAAGTGAATGACGGTGTCAACTCTGACCTCCCTGCACTCGAACAAAAATAACTTGAGCTATGGAGGTCCAATTGACGTGATTCTAGTAGCATTAGAAAGCTAACTTTCAGAGCTTTCTAACGATATATAAAAGTATACACTTCTCTTCTAGACTTTATGACCATATTGGCGCCTAACTTGGTGAATCCTAAGTTAGGCGCCGAAAAAGAACGTGCATTGCAATTCACACTGCCTCAGCCACGCCTGACTTCACATTAGTGAAGTTAGGCGCCAATACAATGATGAGCCATGGTCCCCACGCCAAAGGAAAAGATGCATTCGAAGATTAATTTAGATTTTTTATTAAAACTTTTATTTTAATTATAAATAGGAAAAGATATTATTTAGTTTTAGAAAATATATTTTACATTAATTAGGACTAGATATAAAAGGGAAAAGAATCAGCCATTGGGGATCTCTCCTTTTTTTACCTCATTCTACACTTTACAATTTTTCAGAACCCTAGTTTTCTCTCTGAACCATGAGCAACTAAACCTCCACGGTTAAGGTTAGGAGCTCTGTTTATTCTATGGATTAATACCATTACTGTTCTATTTTAATTCATATATTGATTTCAAATTCAAGAATTATTTTTGTTCTTTATCTTATAAATATGGGTGGAACGGATGTATGACCCTTGTTCTATTTGAGTTCTTGTAAAACTTGGAAAAGTTCTTTGCTTGAACAACAGTTTGAAAATAATTTCTCCTAAATTTCTAATTATCTGGACTTAACGAGATATGTGATATATAATCCTCTTATATTTGGGTAATTAGGATTTCTATGGCATATAAACTAGAATTGAACTTAACCCTCTAATTGGAATCAAGTGACCAAGGAATTGGCAGTTAATGAAGGTTAGAGGAGACTAAAAAGGTCTAAGGAATTAAGGTTTAGTCACATATAGTTTGCCATGAATTGAATCTTGCATGATTAAAATAGTTGGTAAGAAAAGTTAATCCGAAAAATAAATATCTCTAAAACCTTAACTGTTTTCTCCATATATTTCACAACACGTTTACTGCTTGCTTTTTGATTTTTTGAATTTACTGTTTGATGCAATTAAACTCTCAAAACACCATTTTCTGTTTGTCTAACTAAGCCAATCACTCAATTATTGTTGCTTGATCCATCAATCCTCGTGGGATCGACCCTCATTCACTTGAGGTACTACTTGGTACGACCCGGTGCACTTGCCAGTTAGTTTGTGGGTTATAATGTTTTTGGCGTTGTTGCTGGGGATTGACTGTGATTGACAACTGTTAGTTGTTTGATTGCTTAAATTAGGCATTTAAGTTTTAATTTTATTTAATTACTGCTCCTTAATTTTCGAAAATTTTACCTAGTATTTTTCTTTAATTTTTGAAATTAAGTTTGGAGTTACCTAGTTAATTTTATTTTAATTTCTTGTTCATTTTTTTTAATTTTGAATTTCCTAGCTTAATTTTAGTTATAATTTTTGAAAATTTTTAGCTTTAATTAGTTAGTGTTTTATTTTATTTCTTTACACAAGTTACCTCACTGGGAATTCTCTACACTCTGACGTAGAGAATCTCACTTTTCTTATTTTCTGTCTGTGTATGAGCAGGAACAAAGACAAGGAACCTCTTACAGATTTTGATCTTGAACCTGAAAGGACTTTGAGGCGTCGCTTGCAACAAGCTACATTTTACAAGGCTAGTGAAAATCTGAGTGAGACTTTTGAAAAGGAAGCTCCAGAGTCCACCATGGATCACAATCGTGCTGTCAATGCCAATGTGGCAAATCTGAATGAGAATGAACAAAGAAGAGTGCTTGGCTCATACACTGCTCCCAATCCAGATCTCTATGGAAAAGTATTATGGTGCCTCCTATAGCTGCAAACAATTTTGAACTGAAGCCTCAGTTAGTCAATCTTGTGCAGCAAAATTGTCAGTATCACGGACTCCCGCAGGAAGATCCAAATCAATTTATCTCTAACTTCCTGCAGATTTATGACACTGTGAAAACAAATGGAGTGAATCATGAGGTTTACAAGCTCATGCTCTTTCCATTTGCTGTAAGGGATAGAGCAAAGCTGTGGCTAGATTTTCAGTCCAAGGAGAGCCTGGACACTTGGGATAAGGTAGTCACTAGATTTTTGTCTAAATTCTTCCCACCACAGAATCTGACTAAGCTAAAGGTGGAGGTCCATACTTTCAAGCAGAGAGATGCTGAGACTCAATATGAAGCCTGGGAGAGGTACAAGCTGCTGACCAGGCAATGCCCCCCTGACATGTTTTCTAAATGGACTCAGCTGGAGATCTTTTATGAGGGCTTATGTGAAATGTCCAAAATGTGTCTAGATCATTCTACAGGTAGTTCATTGCATATGAAGAAGACGCCTGAAGAGACTATTGAGCTTATTGAGTTAGTTGCTAAAAACCAATATCTCTACTCATCTAACTTGTGAACTCTGGGACTCCTAAGAAGAAAGGCATTTTGGAAGTAGAGTGACGAATGGAAGATTGATGGTTTAGAATTCACAATAAATTCTCATTGCAAGTATAGTTTCTAAACCAAGCAATAATCCTTTCGTACAAAAGTTTGGTTGTCACAAGTAACAAAACCCAATAAAATTTATAACTGAAGTATTTAAACCTCGAGTCGTCTCTCAAGGAATTGCAGGGAAGTATGATTTATTATTGGTTATGAAAAAAGGCACGTTTTTGGGTTTTTGAAATAGAGAACAAATAATTTAAATGGCAGGAAAAATAAATTAATAATTATAAAGAAAACTTTTGGCGGGGTATAAGAACTGGAAATTCCATCCTAGTTATCCTTATCAAGTGTGATGAGAATTGGTATTGCTCCCACTTAGTTAACCCTTACTAAATAAAGGAAAGTCAAGTGGACCAATTAACTTGATTCCTAAAGTCCTAGTCAACTCCTGTGGAAAGACTAGCTTTAGAGGATCTAAATCAATCAGCAATTTCTAATTTTCAATCAACTGCTGAGTTTGACAACTCAAGTGTCACCAATTACTTAACCAAAACCAAAAGGAGAAAAATCAAAATTAAATTGAAAGCATCATAAATAGAATAGAACAATCATAAATCTGAAATACCTCAAATTATATTAAATAGAATTTTCAAATCTAACATAGAAAGATTCATAAGCCAATTTGGCAACATAAGTAATTAACAAGTAAAAGCATTAGAGTAACTAAAAGTAAAAGAGAAACATAGATTAAAGGAATATTGAACCTGGAATTATAGAATTAACCATAAACTAAAAGAAATCCTAATCCTAAAAACCTAAGATAGAGAAGAGAGCATCTCTCTCTCTCTCTAAAACTACATCTAAAACCTAAAATTGTGAATTATGAATATTGTATATGTTGTATTTAATGAATGGATTGATTCATCCACTTTATAGCCTCTAATCTGTGTTTTTTAGGTCAAAAACTGGGTCAAAATAGTCTAGAAATCGCCCCCAGCGATTTCTGGTACGTACAGATCGCTGCAAAGTCACGTGGTAGCATCGTCCACGCATTAGCGTGGATTGCGTTTTTGCCAGGTCACGCATCCGCGTGATCCACGCGTGTGCGTCACCTGGATTCGAGGCAGCTATAGTAAATTATATATCATTGCGAAGCCCCAGACGTTAGCTTTCTAATACAACTGGAACCGCCTCATTTGGAACTTTGTATCTCAAATTATGACCGTTTGAGTGCGAAGAGGTCAGGCTGGACAACTTTGCAGTTTCTTCAACTTCTTGTATTCCTTCCATTTTTGCATGCTTCCTTTCCATCCTCTAAGCCATTCCTACCCTATAAACCCTGAAATCTCTTAACACACATATCACGGCATCGAATGGTAATAAGAGAGGATTAAACATAGGAAACTTAAGGCCAAAGAAGCATGTTTTCAATCAAAGCACATAATTAGGAAGGCAAATGTAAAACATGCGAATTCAATAAGTGAGTGTGAGTATAGTGGATATAATCCACTCAATTAAGCACAAGATGTACCACGAAATAGTGGTGCATCAAATCTCTCCACACTTAAATATTAGCATGTCCTCATGCTAAGCTCAAGAGAAGCTATAAGAGTGAAGAGGAATGGTAGAATGTATGAAATACAACCTATCTATATGAATGCAACTACATGCAGAATGTTTCTACCTACTTGGTTAAAAGTAAACAAATCTTTTAAGAACAAATATGAACTGGATTTTATTAATTCAAATAACAAAATAAAGTACAAGTGAACTTGCAGAAGAAAATAGATCATGAAAGCCGGGAACAAAGAATCGAGCATCGAACCCTCACCAGAAGTGTATACACTCTAATCACTCAAGTGTTTAAGGTTCGACTCTCTCAATTCTCTACTAACCTTTATTTCTAAGGCTTGCTTTTCTTCTACCAATCAACAAAAATTTAATGCACAAATACACATATTAAGAGGTCTTTTAAGGGTTGTAATGGGGTTAGGGTCAAGGTAGGATTGTATTTGGCCAAGTGGACTAAAATCTGAATCCTTAATTAACTTAAACTTTCCACCTAACTTTAGACAATCCATGTAATCACAATACAACATCTAACTATCCATTAACCATGTTTTTCACATATTCATGCATCCTAATTTCGAGTACAGTACATATGCATTGCTATCACCATTTACTTTAGGGCATTTTATCCCATTTTATTTATTTGCTCTTTTTCTTTTCTTTTTCTCCTTTATTTTTCTTCTTTATATATATATATATATATATATATATATATATATATATATATATATATATTATTTTTTTTCTCAATGCATATGATTAAATTATTGAATGCATGAACATGTCCTAAACATTTCTTTCACATCTTCAGAAAATTCTAACATACTCAATTTTCAAACCAAATGTTTCCAAACCCACTTTCCCCACACTTAAATCATGAGCACTCTCACTAGTCTAAGCTAACCAAGGATTCGAATTTAAGGACATTATTGTTTTCTGCTTAGAGTTAATGATGTGCTAAAGTAAAGAACAAAGGGGTATAATAGGCTCAACATTGGTTTGCAATGGATAATGAAAGGGTAAGGCCATATGGGTATGTAAGCTCAGTAAAACAAAGGCCTCAATCATATAAGTGCATGCATACATCAAACTATGGAAATATAGAATTAAGCAAGACAAAGATCACAATTTTAGAGAGAATAACACACACCAAAAATAAAATATTGGTTGATAAAATGCAACCAATTCAAATAAGCTCAAAAAACTCACAGGTTTTGTGTGTTCGAGCTCTAAACCATGTTCCAGTATAATATTTCTTCAAACAAGTTCAAAAAATTTAATTCAAATTAGTGGAATGCTATAAAAAGTTTTTTGAAAAAGAAAATATTACTTTAACCAAGTGGTGGTAAAATATGCAAAAAATCAAACAAATATGCAATCAAACATGCAAATGCAATAATGAACTAATAAAGTAAAATATTGGTGTTGAGAATAAAATAACTAACCCATGGAGATCGGTATCGACCTCCCCACACTTAAAGATTGCACCGTCCTCGGTGCATGCTGAGATGTGCAAGTGGATGGGTGGCTCTAACTGACGCTTTTCTCTAAGGATTGTGCAGATTGACTTGTCTGTTGCCCCATGTAAACGTTTTCTGTTTTTCTTCCTCGGTGGCCAGCCTGAAAGAAGAGGAAAAGAAGAAAAAGTAACCCAGAAATAAAGATAAAAAATAAATAAAGTCTAAGTGGGTTAATACCAAATAATGAGAGTCTTAATTACATGGTAGCTACAACATGCAAGTGAGAAAACAATAGAAGCACATGGCATACCAGTGGTACAAAATTTGCAACAAATGGGAGGAGTGTGGGTAATGAAAGACAATATAAGTGCATATCAATGCAAATGGAATGCAAGTATCATAAAAGAATAGCATTGACTTATGAATAATAATACCCAATCAGAATAAAATAAGTCATGAAGCACCAGAATAATTCAAGAAAAGATGTAATAGTTGAATAAGAAAATTTAACACCATTGGAAGAATAATGAATTTAGAAAAGAAAATAAAAATATGCACAAAATTAAAATGCAATGAATGAAAGTATGCAAATGCAATAGGAAAAATAAAATGAAAGAGAATATGATGAGAAGGTAAATAAATGAAGAAAAAGAAAGTAAGAAAGGAGGAAGAAAGAATAAGAAAAGATAGAAGAAAGAAGAAAGAATGATAATAGAAAGATAAGTAGGATTGGAGAAGAAAAGATAGGAATTTTGGTGCTGATCTGAATAAACTGTGCGTCGCATGCGACGCGGATGCGTGGGGCATGCGTTCGCGTGGTTTGGGCTATTTTCAAGTGATGCGGACGCGTCAGGGACGCGTTCTCGTAGAATGATTTGTGCCATTGGCGCGAGTGCAGCCTCGCATACGCACAACTCTCTGTTTCATACTCTCATTGCAAAAATTTAGGGTGACGCGATCGCGTGAATGGAATATTTTGAAAAATGAGGCGGACGCGTGGGGCACGTGGTCGCGTGGTAGGGCTTGTGCTTCTTGCAACATTCCAGCCCCACTCCATCATAACTATCTGCCAAACACCTCTTTACGTCGATTTCGCAGGGCCACGCGTGCGCATAGGCAACGCGCACGCGTGGGAGGCTATTTTTCAAAATGACGCGGATGCATCAGCGACGCGTTCGTGTGGGCATGGTTGTGCCTAAGGCACGCTTTCGCGTGAGTCTCTGCTTCTTTTCTTCTCGTGTCCAAGGCACATATGACGCGGACGCGTCAGCGACACTTGCGCGTCGCGTACATTTTTTTTTTTTTTGCAGAATGCAGAATGAAGATGCTAATGCAGATGTTATGAATGACACTAATAAACATAAAGGAGATTAAAATAAAATAAAACTAAGACTAAAAGGAATGATCATACCATGGTGGGTTGTCTCCCACTTAGCACTTTTAGTTAAAGTCCTTAAGTTGGACATTTGGTGAGTCCCTTGTTATAGTGGCTTGTGCTTGAACTCATCCAGGAATCTCCACCAATGTTTGTGATTCCAATGGCCTCCGGGATCCCAAACTAGGCGTATAAAGCCTTTAAGCAAGTCAAAGCAAGTGACAAGCCCCCAAGAGTGTTGATTGCCAGAATGAATTCCGGGGTCCCAAACCTTGCTTTTGCACCCGTCTTCTTGTTGACCATCTTTGTTCCAACCGGGTGGTAAGCAATTTAAATTCTCACTGAGGCATCTAAACAGCTTCTTAGACCCATACAATTTAGTATTCTTCCAACCATGATACTTCAGCCGTGAGCTTCCTACCACAATGACCCTAGGATTGTGTTGCCAACCACTAACCATCTCCCTCTTACTCTTATAGTCACAAAGAGCTCTAAGTTTCCCATCCATCTCAAGCAAAGCATATTCAAGTGGGATAATTAAGCTTAGAGATGAAAGATTTACCCACTTGAATAAAGGAATGGATGGTGATAGCCTTGGGGGAGAGGTCTCCAACAGCTTTGGCAAGGTGATTTCCAGCTCCATTCTCTTGAGTTCTTCTTTGACAACTTCCACCTCTTTGCAAGCTTCTTTAATATCAACCTCTTCCTCTTGGTAGCTTTCTTCCAATTCGATCTCTTCTTCATTATTCACCAGGGGCATGGGAGGTTGTGCCTCTTCTTCTTTAATCTCCATATCAATGATTGAATCCATCTCTTGATCATCTCCTTCAAAGTCTTCAACCATGATATGCCTTGGAGGTTGTACACCCTCCTCAACATCAAATTCAAACTCCTTAGAAGGGGGCTCTATGACTGGACTTTCCCATGGACGTTCCGCATCTCCTAAGTCTTCAACCACTTCTTCTTCTTTGATAATTCCGGCTTCCTCCACTTGTTCCAGTACAAAGTCATGCTCCTTACTGTCCACCAGAGTTTCTAGTGTCTCTTTCATGCTACGTTCTTCATTAGATTCTCCACATGAAGTCATAGGAGTTCCTTGAGTGCCCGAACGTCGGGAAGGTAATCGATTTATTGCTTGCTCCAGTTGATGAAGGGTTGCATGAAATTGATCTACTGTTTCCTTGAGGCGAGCCTGTGATTCTTGGGTTGATGGATATGGACATGGTGCATATGGAGGTGGTGGTTCTTGAGAGTAATTGGATTGAAATTGGGGTGGATAGGGTTTAGGGTCATATGGAGGTGAATGGTTGTAGGTGGCTTGTGAGTATGGTGGTTCAAAGCTATGTTGAGGAGGTGGTTCATTGGCATATGATGGAGCTTACTGGTAACTACAAGGGGGTCCACCATATCTATCATCTTGGTACACACCTTGGAATGGTTCTTGACCGTAGTAAACTGGTGGAGGTTGGTTGTCACGAAAAGGTCCACCATAACTATTGTCTTGGCATGCATTGTAGGATGGTCGTTGTCCATGGTATCTTGGAAGGTGTTGTTGCTGAAAGGGTTGATCAGATCCTCGTGCCTCCTTCCATCTTTGATTGTTTCGACCTTGATGCATGTTCCTGTTATAGCTTCCATTCCTTTCAACAGCATTAGAACCAAACTCAAAGCGACGGGGGTGAGAACTCGTAATAGATAATAAAAATAAAAAAACAAAATTAAAAATAAATAAACAAGCAAAATAAAATATTTACAATAACCAATAATAAGGCACACGTTTGCAATTCCCCGGCAACGACGCCATTTTGACGAACGGAAGATTGATGGTTTAGAATTCACAATAAATTCTCGTTGCAAGTATAGTTTCTAAACCAAGCAATAATCCTTTCGTACAAAAGTTTGGTTGTCACAAGTAACAAAACCCAATAAAATTTATAACCGAAGTATTTAAACCTCGGGTCGTCTCTCAAGGAATTGCAGGAAAGTATGATTTATTATTGGTTATAAAAAAAGGCGCGTTTTTGGGTTTTTGAAATAGAGAACAAATAATTTAAATGGCAGGAAAAATAAATTAATAATTATAAAGAAAACTTTTGGCGAGGTATAAGAACTGGAAATTCCATCCTAGTTATCCTTATCAGGTGTGATGGGAATTGGTATTGCTCCTACTTAGTTAACCCTTACTAAATAAAGGAAAGTCAAGTGGACCAATTAACTTGATTCCTCAAGTCCTAGTCAATTCCTGTCGAAAGACTAGCTTTAGAGGGATCCAAATCAATCAGCAATTTCCAATTTTCAATCAACTGCTGAGTTTGACAACTCAAGTGTCACCAATTACTTAACCAAAACCAAAAGAAGAAAAAACTAAATTAAATTAAAAGCATCATAAATAGAATAGAACAATCATAAATCTAAAATACCTCAAATTATATTAAATAGAATATTCAAATCTAACATGGAAAGATTCATAAGCCAATTTGGCAACATAAGTAATTAACAAGTAAAAGCATTAGAGTAACTAAAAGTAAAAGAGAAACATAGATTAAAGGAATATTGAACGTGGAATTGGAGAAATAACCAAAAACTAAGAGAAATCCTAATCCTAAAAACCTAAGAGAGAGGAGAGAGCCTCTCTCTCTCTAAAACTACATCTAAAGCCTAAAATTGTGAATTATGAATGTTGTATATGTTGTATTTAATGAATGGATTGATTCCCCCACTTTATAGCCTCTAATATGTGTTTTCTGGGCCAAAAACTGGGTCAAAATTAGCCCATAAATCACCCCCAGCGATTTTTGGTACGTACAGGTCGCTGCAAAGTCACGCGGTAGCGTCGTCCAAGCGTTAGCGTGGATTGCGTTTTTGCCAAGTCACGCGTCCGCGTGATCCACACGTGCACATTGCTTGGCTTCGAAGCAGCTAAGGCAAATTATATATCGTTGTGAAGCCCCGGACGTTAGCTTTCCAACGCAACTAGAACTGCCTCATTTGGATCTCTGTAGCTCAAGTTATGACCGTTTGAGTGCGAAGATGTCAGGCTGGACAGCTTTGCAGTTTCTTCAACTTCTTGTATTCCTTCCATTTTTGCATGCTTCCTTTCCATCCTCTAAGCCCTTCCTGCCCTATGAACCCTGAAATCACTTAACACACATATCACGGCATCCAATGGTAATAAGAGAGGATTGAACATAGGAAACTTAAGGCCAAAGAAACATGTTTTCAATCAAAGCACATAATTAGGAAGGCAAATGTAAAACATGCGAATTCAATGAGTGAGTGTGAGTATAGTGGATATAATCCACTCAATTAAGCACAAGATGTACCACGAAATAGTGGTGCATCATAGAGGCTTTGGATGCTCTTCTTGCTCAGAACAAAGTCATGTCTCAGCAGATTAATATGCTTACTCAACACTTGAGTGGGATGCAGGTTTCAGCTGTTAATGCTCAGAATGCCCCTCAAGAGGCTCCTTATGACATGACTGGTAGCTTGATGCAAGGTGAGAATTATGATTATGCTCAATTTTCTTCTGAACAGGTCAACTACATGGGGAATGCTCCTAGAAACCCCAATAATGATCCATATGCCAAGACCTATTATCAGGGGTGGAGAGAGCAACCTCAAAGGCCACAGAATTTTAACAATAATTCTCAGGGCAGTTTTCAGCAGAATAATTATAATAACCGCCAGTTTCAGTCTCATCAACAACAACTACCTCAGCAGGAAACTTCTCAACCACAGAAGAACACTGATCTGGAAGCACTAATGGCAAGTTTTATACAGGAAACTAGAGCATCAATCAAGAACTTGGAGATTCAGATGGGTCAATTAGCCACAAAAGTTGCTGAAATTGATCAGAGGACCACTAATAGCCTTCCTGGTAACACAATTCCAAATCCAAGAGACGAGTGCAAGGATATAACCTTGATAAGCGGACAAGTGGCAAGTATGGAAGTACAAGTTACTGAGGAGCCAGTTGAAAAAGAAGTTCCGGAGGAGAAAAAGGAGGAGGTTGAACACGCCCCACCTAAGCGTGTAGATAATCCTTTTTCCGTCACTCTTGACACACATGCTACATTGCCTAAGGCTCCCGAGTACAAGCCTAAGATGCCATATCCTCAGAGACTTCAAAAGGAGACCAAGGACAAGCAGTTTTTAAAGTTCTTGGAAGTCTTCAGAAAGCTGTAAATCAATATTCCTTTTGCTGAGGTTTTAGAGCAAATGCCTCTCTATGTCAAGTTTATGAAGGAGTTGTTGTCAAAGAAGAAGCCTTTAAAGGGAGATGAGACAGTGGTCTTGATAAGGAATGTAGTGCCATAATTCAGAATAACTTGCCAAGAAAGATGCCAAATCCAGGGAGCTTTCAAATTCTATGTACCATTGGGAGCACCACCTTTGAGAAAGCCCTATATGATCTGGGTGCAAGCATAAATCTAATACCCTTGTCTGTGATGAAGAAATTGCAAATCCAAGAGGCACAACCCACAAGGATAGCATTACAAATAGAAGACAAATTTCTAAAGCCTACATATGGATTAGTAGAGAATATCTTGGGTCAAAGTGGGTAAGTTCTTCCTCCCAGCAGATTTTGTGATTCTTGGCACTGGGGAGGATGTGAATGTCTCTATAATCCTAGAAAGACCATTCCTAGCCACTAGGAGAGCTCTGATTGATGTGGAAGAAGGTGAATTAGTACTTAGAGTGCATAATGAGCAACTGGCCTTTCATGTCTTCAAAGATATACATTCAGCAGGTGAAGAAGAGAGGTGCATGCAGACGGAGCTTATTGATCCAAACCTTTAAGAACCTCTTGATGATGCACAACAGAATCTGCAGCTCCAACCTCCTTTGGTGACAATCAACAAAATTTTCCCTGACATCAAACCTAAGTTTGGTGTCGGGAATGCATCATCCACCAAGGAGGAGGTTCTCAAAAAGAAGAAAATACCCAGGAGATGGAGAAAAAAAAGATTCCCATTGAAGACTTCTCCCCAGGAATGAAGGTGGTATTCACTACATGCCCAATCCTGCCTCATACAGTGAACAGGATCCTATCTCTTGAGGATATAGAGTTGATCCATGAGAGCACAGGAAAGAAGTTTACAGTGAGGGGTGAAGAGCTGAGCCCCTATGATCCTCCTCCCCAGAGGAGCTGACCGTCAAGCTAGTGACGGTAAAGAAGTGCTTGTCGGGAGGCAACCCGATGTTTTCGTATCCTTAAGTTTGATTTTTACTTTGATATTTTCTATTTATTTATTTCGTTTTGTTTGAGTTTCTATTGTTTTCCCTTTGTTTTATGTGTATTTTGATCATGCAGAGTGATTAGAGCAGAAACAGGTGCATTAAGATAGAGTTTTGGACACCCTGGAGAAGCTGGATTCGGAATAGGTGGCACCTAACTTCACTTTCTGAAGTTAGGCGCCACATTTAAGCCAATTTTGGAAGAGTGTTTCGGAAGGGGTGGCGCCTAACTTGGTTTTGTGAAGTTAGGCGCCACATTGTGCTTCAATTGGACAATTTGCTACGGGAGCCTTGGCGCCTAACTTCACTTCCATGAAGTTAGGCGCCACATGAGGCATATAGGAGAAATTTGTTACTGTCACCCTAGCGCCTAACTTCACTTTCAAAAACGAAAAACTACCATTTGTACTCATGAATTTTGCAAACGCTGACAAAAGTACCCATCAAACAAGAAAACTAACGTTGTACCCATGAAAGATGGGTTCCGTGTGACAATAGTACCCAAACCGTGATTTTTCGTTGACTTTTTAATAAAATTCCCAAATTATCCCTTCTATCTTCTTCCCCAAATTCCAAATTTCACAACCCTCATCCTTCGTCTTCCTCCTCTGCTTCTGCCAGCCACCAGACGTGATCTTTTTGGTGCTTGGGAACATCAGCAGCAAGAAGCTGTTGTTGTTGGATAGAGGCGAGTTGCTGCTACCTCTCGCGGCGCTTGGAAGCGGGAACCCAAGTGCTCTTGACATGGGTTTGGCAATAGAAGCCACGGCTCTTGCAGCATGTCCTGCACCGCATGTGAGGGCAATCCTTCTTCGCCTGGTTCCCGCAGTCCTGGCAGCTAATCCCACCTGCTCCACTTCCTGCTCCACTTGCTGCTTTGCTCCCCACGGCCGACGCCGTCACCAGGAAGGCTGATCTCGAGGGTGACTTATCGTCGGACACGGTGGTTGGACCCACTCCTAAAGCAGCCGCGGAGCTATAAAGATCTTGGTGGAAGAGAGGCCTTGCTTGAGGTATGAGGTCGTGTTCCGGTTGATGATGATAGTTTCACAGCTCCAAGCCACCTCGGTACGAGGAAATGTCTTCATTCTTGTACCAATAAAAGGTGTCGGAGGGAGGAAACGTCTTTATGCCTGGTGGTTGGCAGCAACAGAAGAGGAAGACGAAGGATGAAGGTTGTGAAATTTGGAATATGGGGAAGAAGATAGAAGGGGTAATTTGAAAATTTTATTAAAAAGTCAACGAAAAATCACGGTTTAGGTACTATTGTCACACGGAATCCATCTTTCATGGTACAACGTTAGTTTTCTTGTTTGATGGGTACTTTTGTCCAGAGATGGACCCAGGTAGTGGAGAAAGGGGGCACTTGCCCCCACAAATATTTTATAAAGTAATTAATAAATATATATAGATGTATATATTTGTCTTTTTATTAGATTATGTTTTGAAAAAAATTAATTAATTAATCAACAAATAATTATAATTAACATCACTACACTGACAAATTAATTAATAATCATGTTAAAACTTAATTTTATAATTAAACATAACTTTAGTTATTAGTAATATTTTTTAAATATTAGTTAACACTAAAAACATACTCTTTATATATTAATATTTTTTATTAAAATGGTCTTTTCTATAATAATTATTTTAGTTAAAAATTTTATTTATACTGTAAATATTATAAGAAATAAACATCACAATTAAGTAAGAAATAATAAATAGTTAAATAATTATTTAAGAATACATATATAAAAATAACATTTAGTTTTGTCAAAAATAAAGAGAGAATAATTATAAATTATTTTTTATCATAATCTAAATTAATATATTGTTTACGAGTTAATTAATTTATGTATGTATATATGTACTAGTGTTAAACCCGTGCGATGCACGGACTTATATTTTAATTTGACATGATAAATTAAAAATAGTATTTTATAATCATAAATTTTTTAACTTTAATATAATACTATCATCGTTATTATATAATAAGTGTATTGAATATGTTATTTTATATTTACTTAAAATAAAATACAAATAAAACAGTTTAAAATTTATAATATTCTTGAACGATAAGAAAAGAGACCTAAAAAGATAAGAATATATATAACTGTATTGGTAGCATATCAATTTTGCACTAAACTTTATACCAAAAATGTAACAAAAAATTATCGACAATAGAATATTTTACTAACATCATTAGATAAACAATTGCCATATGATGTTGTGCTATATGTTACACATTTCATTTTAAGTCTAAAAGTATAGTTATAGATAAATTAGTTAAATTTACGATAAATATTCGTACAAAAGTATAAATCATAACATGTTACTAAAACGAAAATACTATTTTTCTTACCTAAATATTATTAAAAACTTCTTTGAACATGACATTTGTTGTTGATGACTTTGGATTGCTATCTTAGCCTAGAATCAGAATGTTCAAGCCATTGCGACTCCTAACTCTTGACAAAGCAACGTAAAGTTGTCCATAGGTGAATACTGATTTTGGCAAGTAAAGTTTTACATGTGATCATGATTTAATTACCACAATGAAATACCTTAGTTTTTCAATATTTTTCTCCTCTTATATAGTATCCCGTCAGTTAATAATGTCCAAGTTACATTTTAAATACAATTTAGTTTGCTAACACTATTAGATATCAATAACATCACAAATAGTTTTCTCAATTGATGACCAAACCTTATTAATAGCTGTAATGAATTTTCTATCGTCATACAGTAGTCCCAATGAATAAAAAGCATTTTGGAAGCTAGGATATATAATCCTATTAACTGTCATAATAGACTCATATATTGTGCAACCTTTCTGAACAGTTAACAAAATTCCCATATAATAGATATCACCTATATACTCAGTAGAACATAATTTAACATCACAATAGAATACCCTCTCTTACATGAATGTCATTCCCTTTTTTTTCTATCATAAACAAATTAATTTGAAAACTCAACGTATGTATATTTCTAATTTTTTAATATATATATATATATATAATTTTTGTTTCAAACTATAAATATATTTCTATCTAAATTCTATCTTTATATATTTTTATCCCGTCAATCAATTTTTCTGAGTCTGTCACTATTTTTGTCAGCGTTCGTAAAATTTATAGATAAAAATAATAATTTTTCTCTTTAAAAAAAAAGGGAAAACATGGCGCCTAATTTAGAAAAATCCAAATTACGCGCGAAGAGGCCATATACACAAAGAGACTACGGCACCTAACTCCAATTCCACCAAGTTAGGCGCCAGCTTCACTGTTCTCCTTTACCATATAAACCAAATATCTCCATTCCTAAATCATATCTTTAATTTCCTCCCCATATCTTTGATTTCCCAATCCCTGTATAAAGCCAATCCATCCCATTGAATAAACACACAAGAACAATATCCCATGACCCCCACACCACTCCTCTTCATACAACAAATCCTATCATTTCCTAACCAAGACCCCACCGTGACTCATTCCTTATACATATATTAGCCCCAGCCCCTCCCTTTATATATATATGTATCCCCTAAAAAAAATTAAAATTAAATAATAATAATAACAATAAAATAAATAAATAAATGAATAATATATATAGATATAAAAAAAAGAAAATAATAATAATAATAATAATAATAATAATAATAATAATAATAATAATAATTTTTCTTATTCTTATATTATATTTTTTTCTGTCATAATTTTTGTTTTACTCATTTGTGCACTTTTTATGTCCCTATTTTCAATTTTTCTTTGCTTGAGGACAAGCAAACTTTTAAATTTGGTGTTGTCGCTTCGCTTATAGCTTTGTTTATTTTAATAGTATCAAAGGGAGGCGAATCATCTTCACGAAGGAACATAACCTGAAGAATGAGACGGCTACTAAGATAACTGAGGTGATTGGGTTCCTTTTATTCTATATTTTCTTCCGTTCTGATTATGTTATATTCCTATTTTTTGTTATTTTACTTGAATGTCTGCATGATCTTTAGTAATTCTAAGTCTTAGGTTCTAGTTTAATTCTGTTATTTTGAAATTTTAGTTATTTATCTTTTAATTAAAGAGATGTCTCATGTACCATTCACTGAGCTTGAATCTAAAAAGAAAATGAAAAGATGTGATGTTTGCATGAGAAATTGAGTTGTTATTAAAGAGTAGTCTTATTTAGTTAAATGTGGTGGTATTATCTGTGATTCTGAATGTATGATATGAACAGTGCATCTTTGAAGTTGAATCAAAGAATGTTGATGTATGAGGAACAAGAATTTAGAGAACTATTATGAATTCTCTGAAGTAAACAAAAGCTTAATCCTTGAAGCAAAAGAAACAGCAAAAAGAAAAATAAAAGCAAGGTCCAAGGTTCTGAGCATTAATGACTAGGGAGGTCAGACATGATTAAAAGTTCAAAGAGTTGTTTCCCTATCTATATGCTTGTGGTGTAAATGTGTCAAGTAATCCTTGAGACAGAGCACTAAGAATCGAGATCAAGTGCATTTAACAGAGTATGCCAAAGGCTTTGAGCACTACTGTCTGGGAGTAATTGAAGGAAAAAATCAGAACTAAAGAGAGTTCCCCAATTAAGTGCTTGTGGTGTTTTGTGTCAAGTAAAGCGTGAGACAAAGCATTTAAAGTCACGGCTAGGCTCAAAGTGCAAAGCACCAAAGAAAAGAGAATGAAAGAAATTTTGTTATGTTCAAGGATTAATCCGAAGTAAAAAGATTAGAGAATTCATAATATTATTCAGATTCTAATTCCGAATTACAGTGACATTCCTTTTATTCAAAGGATAGTGAGATGCCAAAATTATTCAGGATTGTAGTATATAAACCCCACTTTATGAAGATACAGGAGCTTAATTGAACACTCATTTCTCGTGCAAATTCACATCCTAAGACTATATTAGTTTTGGTTGCTTGAGGACAAGCAACAGTTCAAGTTTGGTGTTGTGATGCGTGAGCATCTTTTCTATCTTTTTCTAGTGAATTTGCATTTGAATTGCTAAGTTTAATCAAGATTTAAATATCTTTTAGGCACTATGGATGCTACTTTGAGTTGTGTACAATTCTGTTTATTTCAGGTAGCATTCGGTTGGATTTGATGGAGTTTCTGTAGAAAAAGAAAAGAAAGTGAATGATGTTGTCAACTCTGACCTCTCCGCACTCGAACAGAAATAAATTGAGCTACAGAGATCCAATTGACGTGATTCTAGTAGCATTGGAAAGCTAACTTTTAGAGCTTTCCAACGATATATAACTTGGGATTCACCAAGTTAGGCTCCGGAAGAAGAACGTGCATTGCAATTCACACTACCTCAGCCACACCTGAATGTGAAGTCAGGCGCCAATACAATGATGAGCCATGGTCCCCATGCCAAAGAAAAAGATGCATTCAAAGATTAATTTAGATTTTTTATTAAAACTTTTATTTTAATCACAAATAGGAAAAAATATTATTTAGTTTTAGAAAATATATTTTACATTAATTAGGACTAGATATAAAAGGGAAAAGAATCAGCCATTGGGGATCTCTCCTTTTCTTACCTCATTCGGCACTTTATAGTTTTTCAGAACCCTAGTTTTCTCTCTGAACCATGAGCAACTAAACCTCCACAGTTAAGGTTAGGAGCTTTATTTATTCTATGGATTAATACCATTACTGTTCTATTTTACTTCATGTATTGATTTCAAATTCAAGAATTGTTTTCGTTCTTTATCTTATGAATCTGGGTGGAACGGAAGTATGACCCTTGTTCTATTTGAGTTCTTGTAAAACTTAGAAAAGCTCTTTGCTTGACCAATAGTTTGAAAATAATTTCTCCTAAATTTCTAATTATTTGGACTTAACGGGATATGTGACATATAATCCTCTTATATTTGGGTAATTAGGATTTCTGTGGCATATAAACTAGAATTGAGCTTAACCCTTTAATTGGAATCAAGTGACCAAGGAATTGGCAGTTGATGAAGGTTAGAGGAGACTAAAAAGGTCTCTAAGGAATTGGGTTTAGTCACATATAGTTTGCCATGAATTGAATCTTGCATGATTAAACTAGTTGGTAAGAAAAGTTAATCCGGAAAATAAATATCTATGAAACCTTAACTATTTTCTCCATATATTTCACAACCCGTTTACTTCTTGCTTTCTGATTTTCTGAATTTATTGTTTGATGCAATTGAACTCTCAAAACACCATTTTCTATTTGTCTGACTAAGCCAATCACTCAATCATTGTTGCTTGATCCATCAACCTTCGCGGGATCGACCCTCATTCACTTGAGATACTACTTGGTACGACCCGGTGCACTTGCCGGTTAGTATGTGGGTTATAAATTCTGCACCAGTAGCTAACTGGGTTGCATTATATATATATATATATATAAAGGAAATCAAAAGCGAACCGGTAACCCTAAAAAAATTCGGCCGATTCCGACAGTTCATCGGTTAATCATTGGTTTAGCTGATTCTTAGATTAATTTTTTGCAAGACGATTTTATACCTCAATTGAACCAGCTAGATAATTGAGTTTCTAGGGGTTTACGCGGATCAGATCAGATTGAATATGGCCGAAAATTTGATCCGATCCGCACAATTCCCATCGGATCGGATCGGATATGATATCCGCGTTTTTTAGTGTCGGATCAGATCGGATATCAGATATATCCACATAATTGAACCTTCTCTTTTTAATCATATTTATATGTAAAAAATTTAATAAAAATATTTCTTTCACAATTTTAAACTTATTTATTCCTAAAATATTTTTAATCAAACTTTTCCTAAATAACAAAAATAAAATAATACAATATATGAATAATAATTACTAACTAAAACAAACAAACAAGTAAATATAATAACAAACATATATATATTTATTTATTTTTAATTGTTATTGTGCAGATCTGCGGATCCGCGGATTGGATATGCGGATGTAGAGCAGATATCTACGATCCAATCCGTAAAGAGTGCGGATCGAATCCTATCCGATCCAATCAATCTGCGGATCGGATCGTATCCGTAATTTTTGGATCGGATGCGAATATTTACTGCGGATCTGCAGATACGATCCGATCCATGAACACCCCTATAAATTTTGATTGTTACAATCTAGCCAGTCCAGTTCGATTTTTAGAACACCAGTTTATATTATTTCACAAATCATGACTTGTGAATTGACTAAGACAATATAAGAGTGACAAACCTATTTGCCTCATACGTAGCCATACGAAGGCTTGATTTCCAGTAATAGCTGGATAATGGTAGAGAAGAACTTTTAATGTATGTGAGCGAACGAGTGTGTGAGGGATTTTTTATTTTAATAAATAAAATAAATGTAATATTTACCAAAATAAGTATTTTTTAGAGAGTTTACCGATTAAATTTTCTTGCTATATCTCGTTTACACTGTAAACGATATATATATATATATATATAAGAAAATATTCAGCATCTATAAAAGGATGTGTAACCCTTGGTATTCTTCACACACATTTCATATCCTTTCTCTGTCTCTTTTTTCTCTCAAAAACAAAGTTGAATAGCCAGTAACAATCCATTCATAGTTGTGCTTCTTTATCCGAATTGTCATATGAGAAATGGCGACAACGGGGTGACATTTGAGTGTCACGATCCGATATTTTTTCGCACTCAGCGTGTGCAGACGTTGTCGGATTTGAAGAGTTTGATATTTAGCAAGGTTGGTGGGACACAAGCGAGGGAAATCGGAAGGGTGGCGTACATGTTGTTGGCACCCATGGGAAATGGAGTCTTCCGGTTTCGACATTTCCGACTTCACGGGGACGAGCATGTGCGACTGATGTTCAACATTCATGGGAGGATCATGTGTGAACAGGTAATGGAGCTGTCCGCCGAGGTGGGTCACAGTGGTAGAGGGAGTTCCGCACAGGACACCTATGTGCAGGACGACCGACTTCTCGCACCACCGCCCATTCATGTCGCGATTCCGGAGCATAAGGCAGAGGAGGGTGAGGAGGAGTCGGACGAGGATTACGTGGCGAACAGTGGAGACAGTGAGTCTTCCGATGGTGGCAATGAGGATGAGTTTGTGCCGGAGACACCTGCAGGGGCTGTGCCGTGCCATGTGCTACCTCCACCTCACCCGATTTCGGCGCTATCGGCTGTGCCAAGTCACTATCACAGTTTAGATCTGGACGTCATGCATGAGGATCCCGGTTTCTGACACCTGTGGAGTGGATTACAACCTAGTCGGCGGTGTGGAGTTTCGGGTCGGACACAAGTTCAGAAGCCGAGAAGTGGTGTTTCAAGATGTGAAGAACTACAGTATTCACAGGAGTGCTGAGTACCGGGTGATAGAGTCCGACCGGTTAAAGTACCATGTGCAGTGCCGTCAAGCCGATAGTGGGTGTCAATGGAGCCTTCGTGTGGCCCTTCGTCAGAATCTCGGATACTGGTATGTTCAACTTTAATTGTGAATTTGAGTAGTTTTGTATGATATGTTATTTTGTTTATAGATGATTTGTAAGAATAAATTTTTTGTTGTCATTAGGGAGGTTCGGAGGTTTGGTGGACCACACAGCTGTCTGGCACCCACCATGTCTCAAGACCATTGTCAGTTAGATAGCAGTCTCATCTGTAGAGTCATATTGCCCTTGATTCAGTCCAACCCGTCTATGAGTATCCCGGTGTTGTAAGGTGCGGTCCAGACAAGCTATCACTTTAAACCGTCATACAGAAAGGTGTGGATGACAAAGCAGAAGGCAATTGCATGGATCTACGGTGATTGGGAAGAGTCATACAACAAGGTGCCGAAGCTGCTTCAGGCACTACAAAGCTGTTTCCCCGGCACCATATGTGACCTACGCGTCAAACCGTACTACGAAGGACACCTCGTGGTGTGTGACTGCTGCATGTTCGACAAAGTATTCTGGGCTTTTCCATCATATGTTGAGGCCTTCAAGCATTGCAAGCCATTCGTCTCTGTAGATGGCACGCATTTGTATGGTAAGTATGGTGGAGTGTTGCTTATAGCGGTGGCGCTAGACGGCAACAGCAACATACTGCCAATTGCTTTTGCCATTGTTGAGTCTGAGAGCACCGAGTCATGGTCGTTCTTTCTTACTAATTTGAGGCACCACGTGACTCCACAAGACGGCTTACTGGTTATATCTGACAGATCTCAGGCCATCAAGGCCGCCCTAGGAGCCGATGATAGCGGGTGGCATCCCCCTAGGGCGTTCCATGCTTACTGTATCAGACACATGGCTACGAATTTCATGACCCGATTCAAGAGTTTGTTAATTAACATACCAAAAGATTTAACAAAATTATTTAACTCAAATACATAAAAAGACATTTCTCACCTCGCAGCCAGCGGATACTGATCGATAGACGCCTTTATCTGGTGGACACCACTGGAGGAATCTCTGATAAATCCAGGACATCAACAACGGAGTACAGCCAGCGATATCCGTGACGCCCTACTAAGCCGCCAAAGAAAGGGACTGATACGTCCAGACCAGCACAGCCGAGCCCAGGAAAACGCTGTACACTCCGCAAAGTCCCGGAGCAAAGGTAGCCATCGAAGGTGCACCAGATTGTTGGACTTGTCGGTCATCAGATACCCTCCGATCAGTAACATGATATAACACCTAGCGTACTGTCGGAGGGTCTTGGGATCGTCTGTCTGGGGCATCTGGCGGACACGATCCCGTAGTCACACAAGCTTCAGGGTGAATGACTCCTTCCTCTACGCCGCCTGCTGTGCTGCCACGGGAGGCCTGGCACCAAGGAGCTGCTCCACCAACGCCCACGTCTCCGTGGTGTACCACCTACCAAAGTCACGGAGGCACCTCCGACGGGGTTACCGTGTGCGTGTAGGCCTAGGTGGTATGCCACATCCTGCAGGATGATAGTGACCTCACTCCACGGAAGATGAAACGTGTGCATCTCTGGACGCCATCGCTCCACCAGTGCCGAAATCAGGGAATTGTCAAAAGTAAAATCCCTAAGCGGCACTGTGTCACCAAATCCGGCCTCAGTCAGATACGGGACGATGGCGTCCGGTGGAGGTAAAGTATGGCTCACTCGTTGGGGAAGTAGAAGGCGAAGCCTCTGAATAATGACAACCAAAAATAATTTTTAAATTATATAAAATCATTAATAACTTATAGATTTTTTTTAACATTTTCAAAAATTAATTTTACTTTTGATAATATTTATCTCTCAAAATTCTCTAGATTAATGATTTTTATTGTTACTTTTATTACAAATTAAATAATATAATACAACAAAATAAAGTCTTAAATTTCTAAGAAAAAAATATCAAAATTTATTAATGTAAACAGTGTTATACTATAATGGCATTAAATTTATAAATACTAACAACATAGCACAGGGATATCAGAGTTCCAAACTAATAATATTTATGTCATACCAACCTAATACAAGCGCATAGAGTACTAAATTAACAATACATGTCTAACTCCTAAATTATTTACCAACGTTCCAGATCTTCATGACTACCTTAACAATGACAACATCATTAAATTTAACAACCATAACGAAACTAACCTCGAAGTCGGCCGCCCCGGCGTAATGTGCCGTCTCGTTCAGCCTGTTATATCCCCGTCATTCCCCACTTGGCGCGCCATCACTGTTTGGGTCAAAGGTATAGTCAAAAATGGTTAAAAGATGAGAGAAAGATGTTGACAAAGTCAAACTGGGATCCGGAAGTCGGCCGTGAACAACTTCTATATATAGGCGCGCACGGGTCATATCTCGTTTATAATGTAAACAAGATGACAATGCGTAAACGAGATATGGTAAGGGAATTTAAATCGGTAAATTTAAAAAAAAAAAATATTTTAGTAAATATTATATTTATTTTATTTATTAAAGTAAAAAATATATAGAAAAAAATAGAAAAAATCACAAATTTATAGGATAAACTGATCTCAAAAACTATTTTCAGCAGACCTTTCATTAGTTTTTAATGAAATTCTGATAATCAACAAATAAAAAAAAAATAACGGCCTTAAGAAAAAAAAGGGAAACTCTTAAGACATATAGTTTCAGCGTAAAAATGAGTCTTACTATTGTAGTCACTTGTTTATGTATGTGAGACTCAGGTTGGTTATGAATGTTTACGAAAAGGAAAACTATTAGAAATATGTTGATGCAACTATGGAAGGAAATCAATATTATATCTTTAGGAAATAAAATAAAAAAGATAATAAAACTATGAAAGAATAAAAAAAATGAAAAATTTTTATTATATGTTGTATTTTTTTTTTATTAAAAATAAGGGGACTTGAATCCATAACTTCTTAAGTGAATATAGAGAGATTATGTCAATTAAACTATAACTCTTTAGCATGTTGTTATTGTATTTTATGAGAGAACAATGCTACCTATTTATACTAATTACTAAATTAATTTTAAGTTTTAAAATAAGGGGTAAAGTACTAAATTAGTCCCTTATGTTTGGGTGTAATTCTGTTTTAATCCTTAAAGTTTAAAGTATCCTATTTGAATCCAAAAATATTTTATTTAGCATCAATTTAATCCCACAGTGAGATCAAAATTAAATAATTAATGAAATGTCCTACATAACAACAGTACAAAAATAAATGCGACATGTACAAGCCGTTGATGTATCAATATATTTATTTATTATTTTTCTTATAATATAAATAAAATATTTTCTATAGAACTAAAGAGAATGATAAATAAATGTATTGATACATCAACGGTTGATTTTGTGCCTCTAGAGCTTGTACTTGTTCTCCAGATTATCGATTTTGTTCTTGTACTGTTGTTATGTAGGACATTCCGTTAATTATTTAAGTTTGACCTCACTGTGGGACTAAATTAATGCTAAATGAAATTTTTTTTGGATTCAAATAACACACTTTAAATCTTAAAAAGTAAAACAGAATTAGGCCCAAATATAGGGACCAATTTAATACTTTACCCTTAAAATAAGTTAAAACAACCAGAATCAAAATAACACAAAAATTTAATAAAAGACAAGAATACAATCCAAGGACTGAAGGAGCACTGGGATTAACCAAAGAAAACAAAGCACTATGGTATGCTTAACTTGCTGGGAGCAGAGTATCCCATCCATTTATTTAAATAGTAGAAATCAAGATTGTATAGTAATAATAATAATGATATGGTTGTAGGTAGCTTAGGGAGAGAAAGTAGTGCGGTGGTGGGATGAATATGGAGTTGGTATGGCAATGAACTTGGTGAGTCCAGCAATGCAGTCACCGGCGCCGTTTTCGGGAGAGGCAAAGTAGTAAGGCCTCCACTGATCGAGTTTCACCTTGAATCCCTCTCCGCCACCTTCATGGGTGTTCCCCAACAGCTTTGCACCCCGGAACTCGCACGTTGTGTAGCTCCACATGGTGGGCAGCACGTACACACTCTGCGCCGCTGTCGCTTTGTTTGGTGCTGGATACTTGAACACTGCATTGTAGTATATTAAGCAGTTCAAACGTATCAAATTATCTAATAATTTTCAGTTATTAGTTTCACAAGAACGTACCTAGTGTATCATTGATGTGGAAGGGGCTGTTTTGTATAGTCCATTCGGTGTAGTTGGTGCCAGCACGCCACCCTTGAGAGCCTCCAACTAATATGCTTCGGCCCTCGCTGCCACCAGCAATCGAACAAGTTATCACAACCAACAGTACTGCTCCTCTAATTACTATAATACTATCCATTTGCTTCAAACTGTAGCTTGGTGTGTTTTAGCGCACTTGGGTGTTCCAACATATAAATAGAATCATAGACTCAGCTTGGATCCGTTTTCAATTATTTTCTGTTATGTTTCCATCAAGTAGCAGTGGTGGTAGCTACACGGAACACAATCTCCAGCGGTTGACACCAACTACTATAGTCTATAAGGCTTTCTTACTAAAAAAAAAAAGGTCAATTAATAAGGTGAAAGGAATCTAAAAGAATGATGAGTTCGGCAAAGGCGCATAAACGAATAAACGGGAAAACAGAGTCATGAGTCTTCACTAATCACTTTTTAATCTAACTCTCAGAAATATGGGTTGGTGAATTTGACAACTTTCAACGCTCTGGCTAATGGTCAAACGATCCAGAGGTTTTGTTCAAAACTGGGCTGAAAGGCCCATGCCAAATCGTTAGGCCCACAATACAAATTTCCAACAGACGATAGGAAAAGGAGAAAATGATCCATGAGAATCGAATAAAACTATAAAACTAGCATAGGAATTCATTTTTAATTAGTTAATATTAATTAACTTTTTTTAATTTTAGAAATTCTTATTTTTTAGAGAATTTAGTGTTTATGGTTTATAATTTAGAATCCTAAAAAAAGAACTGATTCCTTAGTCCTTACTCCCTAGTATTACTGAATGGAAATTATATGATCTCTCAGCGAAGCGAGCAGTTTTAAATTGTGATGGTGACAAGTGAAGAGCAGAAGAATAGAATGACTTCATGAGCAAGCAGCATAGCACTCCCTTCCGTTGAAGCAGTGATTTCCGGACATTCTGAGTAACTGTGGCTATGTTGCTGACTGCTCATGAGTTGTTAAACGTAACACACTAACACACATACATGCAGAGTGAATGAGACAAGCTAAGGAGAGGTAAGAGTAATCTGCATTCATTCATTCAGTAGCATAGGCATAGCAATCCTGTGCTTGTGATTTGTGAATGTTCAAACTTCAAACTCAAAGTCTCAAACCCTTCTTCCAGGCCATACACCCACCTATAGGACAGGACAACCATCATGACGTCATATTATTAGACAAATCACAAGTGAACGACAAGGACTACTGCTGTCTACCAAACACAACACAACACAGTTGCTGTTCTTCTTTCTTAGCTTAGGTGGTCCTCTCCTGCCCTACCTTCATTTGTAACTTTCACAAGTTTCACACATAATACTTGTGGCCCCCTAACACTAACACTAACACTACCATTCCACAACATACAACATTTTTGGCTCTTCTTACTTAAAGCGGGAAAAACAAAAACAAACTTGAATTTCAATCAATCATTATTCCATTCAAAAGGTAGTGAAAGTGTAGTACAAGAGAACTTATTGCTGAATAATTAACAAACATACTTGACGCATTAATCATGATTGTTGCAGATGATAAGTAAATCATTGGTTAAATTAAATCAATCAAATAGCAAGGTACAAGCAATTAATCATCACAAATAAAATAAGAGGCAGCTCTTGGAGTTTTCATCTGGCTTCGAAACCAATGATATATGATATTCTAGTGACATTGCAATTACGGAACTACATAGAGGGATCAATCATCATAAGACTAATAATTAAGCTTTGATAACTTGAACTTGACCAGAATGATTGGTACAATATAAGAAGGAAAAGAAGAAAAAAGAGAAAGACAACGAACTAAAACTAAATAACACAACAAACAAGACACTAAACTGAACCATAGCATGAATTTGGACATTTTAATAATCTAAAAGAGATTATAGAAATCAATCAATGAGTATTAGGAGGCGATGATGATGATGAGTTGTGAGAAGATTGCTCTGGTTGCTTGGTTTCTTGAGGAGCATGAATTGGTGTTTCAGGAACCGATGAAGTGGTGGATTCGCTGGTCCTTGTTGGCAGTGATAGATTGATTCTGCCATCAATGCAAGTTGAGCACTTTCTCTCTGCCCAGCTTTCAATATCATATTGGCCATACCCCATGATTCTTCTTCCAGAACACAGCCTTCCAATCATAACTGCTATCACTCCCAACACAATCACCACAACTAGAACACCAACCACAGGACCTACCGAATCATGTTCTGACATTCCATCATCATAGGATTGCTGTGGAGGAGGTTGTTGTTGATTCATTGGCATTGACGACATTTTTGACCTTCTTGTGGAGAATCAGTAACTCTTTTTTCTCTTGCTGTCTCAAAATGTGAAAGTTTAAGAAAGTATAATGTTTGGAAAGTGGAAACAAAGATGAATAATAAGAGAGAGATTACTTTTTTTAAGATTCTAAGATGATGTTGGGAAGAAACATTCTCATTGTGAAATTCTGTTTGCAAAGGATGAGCAGAGAAGAGTTATAATGCAGATGAAGAGAGGCCTCATGCTCATTCTTGCTTCTGTTATTTTGGAAAGAGAAACACATGTCCCTGGTGCCTGGCTATAGTGTGAGGGAATTCAAATGGCAGGATATGAAAATTCTCATTGAACAAAAATGCTTTCCACAGATATTAAGTGTGAGAGAGATCATATAATAGAGTATAGTATTATTTAATAAGCTGAGACAATATTTGAAAGAGAACCAAGAGTGTAGTGTATATGTTAGTATTGTATATTGTATAGTATTATTCGGGTTGGGGAACCCCGAGGGACAGTTAAAGGACGAAAGGAAAGGCGAAAGAAAACAGAAAAGGTGGGAATCTTTTGGAGAGTAAAGTGCATAGCCTTTTTCTCGAAAAGCCCTTTTCAAAAACAACATCAACGAGCTTTTTCAGGAGTCTAGGTACTGCATGAAGCCACGAGTGAACAACCTTAACAATAAGGTAGAAACTAGAAAACTCCTTTTCTTTTTTATTAGCTTTTAATTCCAACAAGTGTCAAGTGTGAATCCTGAATTTGAACACCTTATTCCAGAATATTTTGATATGGCTAATGATGTAGTCCACATCCAAAACCATTCCCTTGTGAGTACTGGTAATTATTAGTCTCATTTATTTTCTGCTCATTATTCAGTCATTACTCATTAGTGAACATTCATAAAAGTTCCACAACCAAGCATCTATATACAGCTTTTCAGGCCTTGTCTAGTTCATTACTTCTACTATTATAATTAACAAGAAAAACGATTTTTAACTTGGAAGTATTGCAGCAATGTATGTGCAACAATGATAGTGAAGAATGCAGAGATATCTATAGAATAGTAACAATATAGGGGTCATTAGAAATTTGCTAGGGACAAAATAAGTTGTTTTAGTGACACCAATTCTTTTTTTTTTGAAAACAAAACAAAACAAGAATTTTCGGCAAATAGAACCAGACAAACAAAACAAAAAGACAACTAGAGAAAGTAACACAACAACACAAGGAAATATCGCATGTTATTTCCGACATAGCCATCAATAATAAAAGAGATTCACGCATCTCCACGCGTTGCAGTTAAGCAAAGTCATGTTGATAATTTCTTTTACACTTTTGTTTTTATTTTGAAATATCCTTCTATTCCTCTCCATCCAAATGATTGCACAGAAACACATCAACCACTGCTTTTGATCTTCTTTTCTACTCGACTCTTCTGTCCAGCTTATAAAATATTCCTTCATCGAACGCAAAAAAGACTACTATCAGCCAAACACAGATATCCACGCACTCCACACCTGCCAAGCAAATTCACAACCAAGAAATAAGTGATGGACATGTTCAACATCCTTATTACATAAAACACAAACATTGTCTTCCTAACTAATAACCAGACATCCTCCCAAAATCGAGTCCGTCGCCCGTCACCAATCTCCATGGACAAGCCAGTAATCATCTTATCCCTTATATGTTGCTCCTTGATTTGTATCTGGCATAAATCCTTCCATGGACCTCCTCTATTAGGTAGCACTTGAGTGGATAATAGTTCATTCGGATTCAGATTATTACAGATAGACCACCTTCTTCCACAACTGGCACTCTTCCTTTGCAAACCGCCACCACCACTTAAACAACAGTGCAGTATTACGACCATAGCATCTCCAACTCCCAATCCACCTAGCTGCACCTCTTCCCATCTCACTAATGTCATACCATTATTTCTCCCATCCTCTTAGCTTCTTATGTAATGTAATTTTATGACATAACAAAGTGTGCCCTTTAAACAAAATAAAACGACAATAAGCACTTTTTAATTTAGATATAGAATAGGGAATGGTGTAAAATGCAGTTATAGAGTGTATGGGTGCTTTATGCAGCTATGATGTCAAAATCAAAGAAATCGGACGGTCCGAGTTCAAGTAAAGTAATCAGACGGTCCAATTTAAGGTACACAAATCAGACGGTTTGATTTGTGTCCTCCCAGCCATGTGTCGCGCATGAGTTTAACCCTGGCACGGTGATCCCCTTATACCAACATACCCTTCTCTTGAAGCCCAACTCTCTCCTCGTTAGTCCCTTTCTTCAATCTTCCTCCACCCATCATTTTCTTTCTTCTTCACCATAATCCTTCTTCAAACTTTCAATAAAAATTAATTACAATACCAAGGAAGCAAAGATGTAAAAATGTTAATCGTGCTGAATTTCATATTATCAATTATTTCTGCTATTTTGATTATGTAAGTTTATTTTTAATTTTTTTATGTAACAGAAATATTATAAATAATGTTAAAAATTAAGATTGTTAATGATAGTTAGTGTAATAGTTAAAAATATATATTTAAATTTAGTTAGTAAATATTTTAATCAATAATAATGTTTGGATTAGATTAATGTAGTAGATTAGTAAAAAATATATGTGTAGAATTGTTTGTAATAATTTTGGGAATTATAATTAATTATTATTAGAGTTAGGTTATTAGTATTATTGTATAATTTTTGTAAAGTAGATTTTATAGAATATTATATGTTTGCTCCGATAATAATTATTTATTTATTATTAGATATTTAATTAACATAAATATATTATAATAATATTATTGTGGTTGAGGTTTTAACATTGTTAGTTAAATTAGATTTGTCATACGGTTAGGGTTTATTTATTAGTTATTATTATTAGTAAGTTAATATTTATTACCCGGTAAATTATTTATGAGTAAATAAATAAATAATTATGTAAGAAATAATTTAATAAAAATTTAGGAAACAGTTTACTAAAATATTTCATATGAATAATAATATCATAATTTTTTAAAATTAAAAACTATTCGAAATAATTTTTAGTTTTATTAATTAAATTTAGAAGTTAAATTATTATTGTTTTGGAGTTTAGTAAACTAGATTTAGTCAAATCAATTTTTTTTGGTATTTTTAATAATTAATGATTATTGTTAGACATTTAATTAATATGTTTTGTATAGTTAAATTTGTAAATTTTTTAATAATGATAGTTAAATAATTGGTAGGTTAGTGGTATTTATTTATGCATACATACATGCTAGTTACTAAATTAGCTAATTAATAGTAAGTTTAGTATTAGTTTAATAAATTAGTTATTATTATTAGAAAATTATTAATTTTTAGTAGTAAATTAGTAATTATTAGTTATTTGACTGATAGTTTGCTATATTTTTGTAGAGTTCACAGAATTTGATATGTAATCATCTACTGTCTCTGGATCGGTACAATCATAATGTGGAGGAGCATTTACAGTTTACTAGTTTTTATCATGTTTTCATATTAGAATAATTCAATATCAGAAAGCAATGGTAAATGCTCTAGTCAAGAGGTGACTTCCAAACACACGCATTTCACCTTTCGGTTGGTAAGTGTGCTGTGACACTGAAAGATGTGGCTGTTATTCTTGGTCTTTTGACAAACGGTCTTCCAGCGACTATGAGTAGTCATGAAGCTTTAGAGGCTGAGTGTTTGCACCAATTTGGAGTTGCACTGAGAAAGTCAGACAATAGAGGAATCTTCATAAAATTGAGATGGCTTCGGAATTTAAAAGATCCTTTACAGTTGATTGATGAAAACAACATTTAGAGGTACGTGAAGTGCCATATTATGTTGTTATTTGGTACGATCTTGTTTGGAGACAAGTTTGGGGCAACTGTGCACTGGAAGTTTCTGCCTTTGATTCATGATTTTGGCAGTATCGGACAGTATAGTTGAGGATCAGTAAGTCTAGCACACCTGTTTAGAGCGTTATGTAGGGCATCTCGTTTTGACTGCAAGGAAATTGATGGTCCACTAACACTTCTGCTAGTTTGGGCTTGGATTCGTCTACCATTTCTTGCACTGATTCCTAGGGAACCTCGTAGTTTTTCGCTTGCAAACAGGTAACATTATCGACTAACATCGTATATTTATATTTAGAATCAAATTGTGTTAACAAAATAAATCACATTAGGTGGCATAATTGGGAGCATGCAGACCGACGCTATAGATTTCTTAGTCTTGCTCACTTTAGGAAGTCATTGGATGATCTTCAAGAAGGCCATGTATGTTGTCAGGTATGTTGTTATTAAAGAAATATTTGTTTCAGGTTTAGTCTTATTATTATTTGGCTTGTAATCATTTGTTTCTTTTATTGAGTGTAGTTTGTGTGGGAGGCCTATGGTGTTGATCGTATTGAGCCAAATATAATTTCTGTAGACATCTACATGTACTCAGTTGTGTGGAGCACTACGATACCATTGATATCAAAATGCATTGAGTGACATGCAACTGATAGATTTAGGCAAAAGTTTAGTTTCATCCAGGGAGTTCCTCATCAGGAACCAAGTATAGACAAGGCACACGGAAAAATTCTGAATAGTCCTAAGAATCTTGACTGGTCCATAGCCACAACTCATTCATTTTGGGTGATGCAGTGGACAAACAGGTATAATCACGTTCTTATTGAGCTTTCCGTGCCTCTACAGCATCCCTTAAAGATTTACATGTATTGGTACCGTGCAAAGTATAGCAACCACTTGAACTTGTCGGATCTTGTAGTGCAAGAGAATGATGAAGGTAATCCTGTTAGTGATGATGACAACTAAGAGCAAGAGCCACAGTCACTGCCACCGCCACCGCTACCTCCACCTCCACAAGAACAACCATAGTCCTCGATCCAATATGTACCTCAAACACAGGTTATCCCATTATACCCATTACATTAGCAGTATTGGAGTACTCCATAGTTTGACGCAGGAGATGGAGCTTCATTTAGCCAGTTACTTAGGTTCATGGCTGCAGATCCAGGCCAATCACAATCTAGCCATCAGCCTGATATGATGCTGGGTAGGTATTCCTTGGATGCGAGGCATCCATGCCACACTTCCTCGGGTACTTTTGGAGGGTTAGTATCTAGAGACTCTAGTAGGAGTGATGGTGGTCGAAGGATTCTTAACAGCCAAAACCCACGACGTGTTTTAATGGGTCTAGTTGAAGAAAATACTAAGGCAATTGAGCAAGAGACTGATGATTATCTAGTAGCGCAACTAGATGGTGAGGATGACGAGGAGGATGAAGATGAGGATATGGACGAGGATCAAGAATCTGACAATTATGATCATGATCCTGGTGATGATCCAGGGCCTAGTACAGGTTTACTTTTTTATTGTTTGATTATATTATATTCATATTGGAATGTTCTGTTTGATTATATTATATACAGGTGAGGCACGAACTCCAGATGAGACAAGCAAATGTACAATCTTAGAGTTGATTTGCCACGTCAAAGCACTAATCGATTCACCTAGTCCGCTTTCAAAATGGCCGCCAAGAAGTGCAAGAGTTTTGTGAAAGATGTAAAGTGGGCGATGAGAAAGTAGTTTTTGTGTACTTAACTTTTCTATCTGTTATTTAACTTTTTTATCTATCATTACTATGCATGTCATAGAGTACTTGGATAAATTATAAAGTTTCAAACATTATAGAGTGTATAGATAAAATATAAATTCCAAATATTATAGAGTAATTTGATAAAATAGAAAGTTACAAATATATAACTCTATTGAGCATTATTGCCAACATTTGCACCACCCGACTGACGGCATCTACTATGGCTATGGCCCTCGACCCCACATTGTCTACATCGCCTAGGACCATGTAACATTCGCGTGTCCATCTCATTCAAGAAACGCGTCATCCTTGGGCGACCTTTGGTAACGCGTCTCAGAAACGGATTTGGTACGAATCGAGGCCCATGGTAAGCAGGCCATGTTGTAGGATTCCCCAGTGGCCTAAACCTAGCTCGGTAGATCCTTCAAACTTGGTCCATCTTATAAACATCATAAACATACACTTGTCAATCTAGCCGTTGATTCGCACAACATGCAAACACATGTCGACATGGAATTCAGTCTACCTGGAACTCGCCATAGTCACATCGTTGTCACCGGAGGTCGATGGCATACTCTAATCCACTTGGCATCTCATGCACTTTAAAGACCTCATTTTGCCTGTCGAAGCAATTAACCTAGATGTTTCCTTATGCAAGTTGATTTTCATGCAATTTTGAGGTCACAAGCTCAGAAAAAATATGTCCAGCATTAATTCGAGCCTCCGACTTGGCTCTTTTTTGGGTGAACAACTCATTAAGCCTATAGAATGATGCTTTGACAAGTGTAATGACAGGAAGATTACGTGCACTCTTCAAGACTGAGTTGATATATTTCAATAAGTTCGTGGTCATGTGACCCCATCGGTAACCACCATCAAATTCCAACGCATACCGTTCGCAGGGGATTTGGTTTAACCAATTAGTGTAAGCCTCGCCTCGTTCTCGTAAACGTTGGTAACACATGTCGTATTCGTGAACCATCCTCGAATATCATACACAATAAAAAAACAAAGACGAATGCTATAAATGAGAAACACTGTATAAAGGTAACTCTGTTAAATAACAAACTTCGACATACTCAACGTTACCTATATTGACGACAAGATTTTGCAGGTACAGTGCCTTGAACTTTCTCAAAATATTCGACTCTATATACCCTGCAAAATATGTGAAAATCTCTAGGAGGCGATAAAGCTCTGTTACTACAGGCAACAGCTGTATTGATGGATTTGTGTCGGTCAGAGATCAGTCCCACATGTTATCGCAGGTTGCAAAGAAAAAAGTGCCACGCATCAGAAGTCTAATAATGAGAATTTATGTTGGTCTAGAATTTCTCAATAAAAAGAATCTCTTCGTTGCAAGCATAGTCTAGACCAACAATGGATTCTCCATCGAAGTTTAGTTTTGGTTGTCACAAGTTCAACCAATAAAAATAATTGAGAGTATTACTCCCGAGTCGTTCTCCCTAGGAATTGTAATCGAATTCTCAATTATTGGTTATGAGATCAAGGGGGTTGATGATAAAAAGACAAAAATCTAAATGACACGAAAGTAAATCAAACAACTAAAGATAGCAATTACTAAAGAGGCATTCATGGCAAGGATTGAGAATCAAGGTCTTCTATCCTAGTCATTAATTATAATACAATAATTACGAAGATTTAATCCTATTATGTTATCCCCATATTGAGAGAAAGTCAAATAGGCCTAGTTAATCCCAATCCATAAGTAACATCAATGGAAACAAGATTAACTAACAACTCTAGATCACCAATTCAAATTGGGTATTAATGATTCAAGACTACCAAGCTTCTCTTTCCAATCCAAGAATGCTAAAAAAATTAATCTAAAACTAAGCCAAGTATTTTATTAAATACTTGGTGTGCATAAAAATAAAAACATGGTAAATTACAATAATAATAAAATCTACTACTACCAAATACAAGAAAATAACAACAATAACTCAAACAACTATCAATAAACATGAAAACATAAAATTGCACTAAATGGAAATCAAATCAACAATAGTTCATATGACCAAAATGAGAAATTAACAACATAAACTAAGAAAATTAAGGCAAAAGAATAAGGAAAGGTAAAAGAAACTAGATGAAAACAAGAATCAAAACCTAAATCTAAGAGGCAATTAAACTAAAAATCCTAAATTCTAGAAAGAAGAGGGAGCTTCTCTCTCTAGAAAATGACCTAAAGCATGGTTCCTAAGCTACCCTAATTGCTCCCCCCTTGTTCCTTCTTGAATTTGGCCTCAAATACTTCAGAAATGAGTTGGATTTTGGCTTGAAGAGGTCCATAAATCGCCAGCCACATTTTCTTTAAGTGAGTCACGTGCTTCTTGTCACGCGTACGCACAGCTTGGCAAATTTTAGGTCACGCGTACGCGGAACCGGCAGATTTCCAAAACTTCATTTCTTCATGAATTCTCTATTTTTTCATGCTTTTTATTCATTTCTTCAACCCAATATTTGCCTTATAAGCATGAAATCACTTAACAAACACATTAAGACATCGAATGAAATTAAAAGAAATTAAATTTAGCAATTTAAGAGCCTAAAAAGCATGTTTTTAATCTTAAGCACAACTTAGGAGAAATTCAGAAAACTATGCTATTTCATTGAATAAATGTGAGATAAGTTGATAAAATCCACTAAATTCAACACAAGATAAACCCTAAAATTAGGGTTTATCAAAGTCTCTCCCTCCACAATGGCAATGCAATTCGGACAATATTGTTGTTACTATCCTGTGAAACTGCAACTGTAACACCCTACCACACAGAATCTTATGCTTAAGTCATAAGACTGAGATAGTAAGGTATTACGACCTCTAAAAGTAAAGATATGTGTATGACAATAGTGAAAGAGATATTTAACTATGAGCCTTGAGAAACGGGTAAAACAAAAATGCAAACCAAAAGCGCAACGCTTAGGAAACGGGATAACTTGCGTGAGAAGAAAGCTAAAGTTCATAACTGTACTTAAACAAAAGTAGAAATAGAGGGTCAAGGATACAAAATAACTAGCTCCTAACTCAGCCTGCAAAGCCAAGGCTGGCCGAAGAACATTTACATACATATATACATATCCCAAAATACCCAACATTCATAAATAAAACCTTAACTCTCCTTAAACCTCTAAAAGGGACAAAATAAACAAGTTTCTTGGAGAGAAAGCTAAGTACATATATACATAAGCTACATAACAAAACAACCCAGAAACCGCTCCGCTTCAGGAATCCAGACGCATAGCGAGGTGCCTCTCGACCTGCATCTGAAAACAACAATATAGTATGGGATGAGAACCGAAGGTTCTCAATATGGTAAAGGTGCCACGCACATAAGATATAAGGTCTGGGAATGCCAGAGGCAATCCTAGAACGCCGAGACTCATATTATAATTCTTAAGGAACTAAAAAAAAGATCATAAGCAGGGGTAGATATCTAAGGTTCTTAAGGTTCTAACTCAATCTTAACTTAATCTCTCAAATAACAATCCACTCACTATCTCGTTCAGCTCTAACTCTTACCACTGACCCAACCAGTCACGGCCTATGGCCCAAATCAAACCAGCTCGGCCTCCAGCCCAAATAAACTCGACCTGGCCTCTGGCCCATTTCAAATAAAATCAACATTATCACCTGTCCACCACCAAGGTACTCAAAACAGAAAGATAATCACAAACACAAGCAAATACAAGGCAAACACATTTAAAGAATAGTTACAGCAAGTATCACAGTTATCAGTTAAACGGAATTTATCAGATAGGCAAACCAAAACAATTTATGCACACCCAAACAAAGGAAACAAATGCAACATGATGCATGTCTATCCTACTGGCCGTGAGCTCACACGTCGGTTAAATCGCCAGAACCTGACACATCTGGCAGCTAACCTAGACATTTGTCTTTAGGCTGCGCATCTCCAGGAGGATCATAAACGAAGGAGAGTGCCTTTTCACATCGAATGAGTGTGCCTTTCCACCTTCTCCTGGAGGAGATACGAAGGAGAGTGCCTTTCCAAATCGAAGGAGTGTGCCTTTTCACCTTGCAACCAAAGAAGAATGTGGGGGAAACAATACAAAAGAAAGTGCCTTTCCATTATTTAGCCTGTTTATTTTTTTTGTCCATTTCAGTTGTTTATACAGTTGAGTTTCAAAAGCGTGGCCTTCCCCACTGTTACATATTATTATTTATTCAACAAAGTGAAAAACCTAGATCCTCCCATGATATCAAGCAACATATCTTCGCAGGGATACCAGATGAACAAATGCAACCTAAGCTCTACAAATTAGTCCAGAAGTTCATGGTTTATGGTCCATGTGGGGTATTAAACGTCAGCAGCCCGTGTATGGTGAATGAAAAGTGTTCCAAGTTTTATCCCATGGCCTTCCGAGAGAAAACCCTAATAGATAATGCAGGTTTCCAAAGTATAAATGCTCGGATAATGGTCGTACGATGAATAAAAAAATGTAGATATTGACAATCGATACATTGTTCCATATAACGTGTCGTTACTTCTCGAGTATGGTTGTCACATTAATGTGGAGTACACCTGCCAGACGTCTGCTATTAAGTATTTGTTCAAGTATGTTCACAAAGGGAATGACCGTGTAACTGCTTCCTTTTTAGATCGCATGATTCTGATGATTTGTCTGTAACAGTGGATGAAATTCAAAATTACTATGATTGTCGATATATATCTGCGTGTGAGGCTTCTTGGAGATTGTTCGGTTTTGAGATTCAATTTAAAGAACCTAACGTTATTCGCCTTCCATTTCATCTGCTGAATGAACAAAATGTGTTATATGAAGATCATCAACCTCTTGAAAATGTCATCGAGAGTGTGACTGGTAAAGATAGTATGTTTATGGGGTGGATGAAGGCTAACAAGGAATTTGAAGTTGCCTATAACCTTACTTTTGCAGAGCTACTGTCGGTTTTTGTGTGGGATAAGCAGGCTCATCTATGGAGGCCTCGGAAGCAAGGTCATGTGATTGGTCATTTCACCCATATTCCTCAAGCTCATGGAGAGGAGTATTTTCTTCGGTTGTTATTGAACTATCAAAAAGGGTGTCAGACGTTTGATGATATTCACTCTATTGATGGAATTGTTTATGACACCTACAAAAAAGCATGTTATGCTCTCGGGTTTTTGCAAGACGATAAAGAATTTATTAATACAATTAATGAGGCAATTTCTTAAGCGTCTCCTTCTTATATCAGGAGGTTGTTTGCAATGCTTTTGATGTCAAATAATATTGTTTGTCCCGATATCGTGTGGCAACACTGTTGGAAGCATTGTGCAGATGATGTGCTCTGTGATCGAAGACAGATTTCAGGTGAACTCTGTAATTTTTGTTGTTATCATTTTTACGGTGTTAAGGGCACATGCCATCATTAATAAATTCATACGAGTTATACTTGCTTTTGTTTTTAGTGTTTTGCATTTTATTGTCATGCTATGAAATTCTGTTATATTGACATTTTTCGTAATTGATTTAGGTGGTTAATGTTCTGATGAAGAAATCAAATCCATAACTCTCGCTAGAATTGAAAGTTTGTTACAAAAGAATGGTAGGTCCCTCAAAGAATTCATCGACATGCCATTTTCCGAGTGCTTGAATTCTATCGACCCTCATGACACAGTGGTTCTTGATGTGCTCAATTTCAATAGGGTTGAGTTGTCAATTATTTCTATGGATTTAGTTAACAAATTAAATTAGGGCTAGAGGGATGCGTACGACACAATATTGAATGCAATTAGCCGTGACATGGGTGGATTGTTCTTTGTTTATGGATATGGTGGAACTAGAAAGACTTTCCTTTGGAATTCGCTATCTGCTTCAATTAGCGCAAAAGGTCAGATTGTTCTCAACATTGCATCTAGTGGTATAGCGGCTTTATTGCTACCAAATGGTCGAACAGCTCATTCACGATTTAAAGTTCCGCTAAGTGTCAACCAAGATTCCATTTGCAACATAAAACAAGGCATGCCTTTGGCACGTCTTATTTCTTTTGAAAAATTAATTATATGAGATGAGGCACCTATGTTAAGCAAATTTTGCTATGAAGCACTTGACAAGTGCCTCAGGGATGTTCTTCATTTTAATCACGGATCTGATCCTGATGCTCTATTTGGTGGAAAAGTTATTGTTCTTGGAAGTGATTTTCGTCAAATATTGCCTGTCATTCCACATGGTTCTTGGGAGGATATTGTTCATGCATGTATTAATTCTTCGTACTTGTGGCACTCTTGCCATGTGTTGCAGTTAACCGAAAACATGAGACTCTTTAGAGGACCTTTAGACCTTTGCAATTTAGAGTTACAGAAATTTGCTAAATGGCTACTTGATGAGTCCATATTTGATGATATATTTTGACTCAATTTGGATGGATTCTAGCACATGAACTCACACTTAAGCACCAAAATAGGATACTTCTGTGTTTGATCCCTAATTTGGACTTAAATGTGAAAACATGCATTTTAATGCTTAGATTAGTGATTTTTAATTCCACTTTTATGTCATTCGATGCCGTGATATGGTTTGTGAGTGATTTCAGGCCTTAGAGGCAAGAATGGATGGCTAAAAATGGAAGAAAGCATGTACAAGGGAGAAAACATGAAGAAAAACAAGGAGAAGCACACACAGCGAAGTGTGCGTGCGCACAAGCTTGCGTGCGTACGCACAAGAGCAAATTTTCATGTGTGCGTGTGCACGACCACCTGTGCGTACGCACAGGTCAACTTTCAGTCGAGTGTGCGGACGCACACGTCTGTGCGTCTGCACAGGTCCCTGCACGTGATTTTGTTAATGAAACGCGTGCTGTACATTTTCTGAGGGCTTTTGGCCCAAATTTTTAAGGCTTGGAGCTGAATTTAGAGTGCTATATAAAGGGAAATCAACACATAACAAAGAGAGCTCACTTAGATAGTTTTAGAGAGTAATTAGGAGTAGGAGTAGGAGTAGTGTAGCATTGCTCTCTTAGGGTTTCATTTCCATTTCATGTAGCATTTTATAGCAAGCTTAATTTTGGATTTTACTTCTTTTATTGTAAGTACTCTTAATCTTCTCTTTAATTACATTGCTTTTGCCTTTATTTTCTTATGGTTCAAGTTACTTTGTTTATAATTGCAATTTTGAGTTCTTGAAGTTTTGATTGATGAATTTAATGTTTCATGCTTCTTTTATGTTTGATTGCTTGTCTATATTTGGTTTTGTTGATAGTTGGTTATAGTTTGTTATTTTTCCTTGCAATTTTCCATGCTTTATGATAAACCACTATTTTATGGTTTATCTTGTACTCAATTGAGTGGTTTTTATCAAGTCTTTACACACTTATTCATACGAATTGCATGATTTTACAATTCCTTCCTAGTTTTGTTTCATAATTGAAAACTTGCTTCCTAAGCCTTTAAATTGTGTATTTTAATTCCCCCTTTATACCATTCGATGCCGTGATCTGTGCGTTAAGTGTTTTCAGGCTTTATAGGGCACGAATGGCTTAGAGGATGGAGAGGAAGCTTGCATAAATGGAAGGAGCACAAGAAATAGAGGAGACAACCAGCGAGCAGCGATGTGCACACATGGACGACGCGTGCGCGTGAATTGGAGTTCGCACGATGACGCATGCGCGTGCCTGACGCGTACGCGTGATACGCGAAGTTGACCAGCGACGCGTACGCGTGACTGACGCGTACGCATGACTGACGCGTACGCGTGACTTGCACTACTTGCAGAAATTGCAAAACACACTGGGGGCAATTTTGGACTGAGTTTGGACCCAGTTTTCAGCCCAGAAACACAGACTAGAGCCAGGGGACAAGCAGAGACTCAACAGACACTCTCATTCGCATAGTTTTTAGTTTTAGATTGCAATCTTAGAGAGAAATCACTCTTCCTCTAGGTTTTCTACACACTAATAGTTTTTATAGTTTATGCTTTTGCTTTGGATATTGAGAAGAGTCACTACCTCCGTTGAAGTTTCTATTATTCTAGTTTACTCTCTTATTCCTTTACTCTTTTGATAACCTATTAACCATGTTCAGATAAGGATGTTGCATTTTGGAATTTATTAATTCAAAGAATTATTTTTACTTTTAATTAATTTTTAATTCCTATTTTATTTAATTCATCATGTCTTCTTCTTATATTTCTGTGAACGTTATATTCATGTCAATGGAGTAGACTCCTAACTTGACTTAGGAGTTGACTAAAAGGAGACCCTTGAGTTGGAATGCTCAAGTGATTACTTAAATTGGAAGTTGTTGGCTAACTATCTAGGCACTAACGCTAATCTTTCCATAAGGAGAGAATTAGGACTTGTGAATAAGAGTTAGCTTAATCGCTTGACTTTCCTTTATTTAGTAAGGGTTAACTAAGTGAAAACAACAACCTCTTGATACTATACTTGGGAAAATCCAACAAGGATAGAACTTCCAATTAATCATTCCCCCAGTCAAGGCTTTTTATTTGATTATTGTTCCGAGGGTTACCTGAAACTGTTGGTCGATCTCGGACGAGATCTTCTGTACTGATCGACGATGATGTGTTCGGTGTGTGGGTGGTGGCCGGAGCGGTCGCGTCCGACTTATTGGACTGGTAATGCTACTGATCCTTTGTCACCGGAGGGTGGTGGTACCTGCAAGGGACTCCGATGCTTAAGTTAGCAAGGGTATTAAGCAGGTTTTTTGTAGAATCAGAGTATGAGTTATACCTGGGTGCTCCAATATATTTATAATGTTATGGAGTGACCTTTTTAGATAAGATAAGTTAGTTATCTTATCTTATCTTATCTTTGAGTGAGGTCATCTTATTTTCAAGGGAACTGCCTTTATCTCTATAGGCTTGGGCTGCCTTCGGATTGGGATCGTATTCCTCTATTTGGGCCCTTTATTGGGCTTTTCTGGCAATTTGGTCGAACTCTTTGAGAAGAGGTCGGATAGTACGACCTGAAGAGGTCGGTTGCTTTGTCGCTAACCATCCCGGGTCGAACAGCTCGACCCAGGGTATGAACAGTGCCCCTGCTCGAGCTCGGTCTTTCTTTTGAGGTCGAGTCTTAGTTTTGAGACTTCGATCTTTCTCTGGTGAAGCCAAACTCGAGCATTTTGTCGACTTCCCCTTTTTAGTGTCTTCTTTTGAATGCGAAACGTTTTCTTTTTCGTTTCTTCTAAAAGCGCGTGCTTTGTATTAGCGCTCTGGTCTTGGGAATGTGCGAGAGTTTAATACCCTCATTAATTGATTTTTAATGCTCCGTTTCTCTAGCCTCTTTATTTTGAATTTTACACTCAGGAAAATAGTTTCTCTTCTTCGTTTCTTTACTGTAACTTCCCTTTTCTTTCTCACTTTTCTATTTTCGCCTGAAATTTGTATTTTTGCGTTTCGCCCTGCGACATTGCTCGGTGATTGTTAGTGCTTTCCTTGCTTTGAAAGGCGATTCCAGATTCTATCTTCCGTCTTCAACTTTTTTGAAGTTTTCCCCTTTTTCCAGGTTAGTTTCTACTTTCTGCTTCTTTACTTCTTTCGCCGCTTTGCCTTTGGTTTTTTTATTTTTCGTTTTGAACGTATGCTGGAAAGCTTGAACCTTTTCACGTCGTTATGCTCAATTGTTGCTGTGATGCATGTTTTTGTCGTTTCTCCCGATGATTGAGGTTTTTCAGTGCTTTGCATGTTTTGCCGCCTTTTTATTTGATTTTGTAGCTTTCTGGGATAATGGCTTTGTTTGGTTCTCTTGAAAAGGTTGCATCTTTGATGTCCTCTGTTTGCATTTTTGTTGTCTACTTTCTGATTGAACTGCTATTTTTTGTTGCTCCTTCGATGATTTGATTTTATCTCTGTCTTCTCGGGATGTTGCCTTTTGGAAAAAAAAAAACTTTTCTTTGCTGATAGTTTTGTTGGGATGTTAGCCTTGTAGATTTTTTCTGAGCCCTTACTCTGTCACTGCCTCCAAAGAATGCCCATGGACCTTGTCTTGGGGTTTTCCTTTTTACTTGTTTGTATGCTTAACTCATGCTCTGCTATGAGTTGATTTTGACTTTGCCCGAGATGTTTTGGTTAGTAATCTATTTTCTTCTTTCTTGCTGTAGGACTAGTTGACCTCATGTCTTCTCGCAAAAATATTGTCGAGACATCCTCCCAAGTCCCTGATGGCATGGCCGACTGGGTGGATCCTATGGTTCTTCTGTGTATTTCGCTGGTTGATTCTGAATTTTGTGAGCAGCTTAGGAAGTTTCACAGGGTTTGTAGTAATAGTAGTGATGAAAAGAATTATGAGCTTGTATCTCCTACTTCTGAAGAGAGAGTTTGCTTTTTTACTCGGGTTGTTGGAGACTGTCCCTTTTTCTATGCGTATGACTTCTTTTTTAGTCAGATGAATATTACTCTTCCTTTCACTCCTTTTGAGACCAACCTATTATGGTCTTGTAATGTAGCTCCATCCCAACTCCACCCCAACTCCTGGGGCTTTATAAAAATCTTTCAATTTCTGTGTCGTGAACTGGGTGTCCATCCTTCCCAATCCCTCTTCTTTTACCTCTTTGTTTTAACAAAACCTGGGGTAGTTAAGAAGAAGGCTGCTTGGGTTTCTTTCCGAGCTTCTCAGGGAAAGAAAGTTTTTTCCATGTATGACGAATCTTTTCGTGATTTTAAGAACTACTTTTTCAAGGTCCGAGCTGTTGAAGGAGCTCGGCCCTTTTTTCTGGATGAGAATGATGAGCCTACCTTTCCTTTAGAGTGGCAAAAGAATGTTGTTGTGTCGAGGTATTCATGGAAGATGTTGGACAAGGTCGAGCAGGCCTTTGTGAGTGTGTTGGAGGAGAATTGGGGGCAACCTCCTTATCTTGACACTAAGAGGTTTCTAGGGGACCCCTCGCTTCTCCGAACCGAGCTGGGTAGTGGTCGACCTCTTTTTTCTATCTGTTTTTACTTCTTTTCTAATTTGTCTTCTTTTCTGATTTGTAACTTGGCTTTGTTGGTCTTCTGTTTGTTTCAGAGATGGCCAAGACTTCAGATTCTATAAAGGCCTTTAAGAAGGCCAAGAAGGCTACCACAGCTCAGCTTGCTTTGTCCAAGGCTGCTGGCGAAGGATCTTCCCAGGTTTCTCCTAAGAAATCAGTCTCAGTTGCTTCAGGGCCAGGAAGGATAATCCTTACTCCTCCAACTCATTTAGTTGATCCTTCTCAGTCTTCTGCTACTAACTCTTCTCCTACCGGCGCTCCTCCTCCAAAAAAGCAAAAAACTGCTGAGCCTTTTAACCTTGATGCCCCTGATTTTGATGCTGCCGAGTTTGTGAACCAGCAAATTGGCCCTTATGGTACCATCCCTACTGACGATGTTTCTCTCCTTCGCCATTTGGACTTCATTACTCGGAGTAGCGTCAAAATGGCACATATGGGGGCGGCTTTATATCGGACTGCTCCAGATCTTCCCATTCATGCTACGAAGGCCTTTATGCAGGAGGCTAAGTTGGAGTTCGACCGGATGAAAGGTTTGAAGGAGGAGCTTGAGGTGAGGGTGACCAAGTTGGAGAAAGAGTTGGAGAGTGAAAAGGCTAGTTCTATTGCCTTGGCGGCTTCTGCGAAGTTGGCTGAAGACACGGCGTTGAGGCACAAGGAGAGTTATGTCACGACCTATAGAGAGATGATGCGTCTCAGGAATGATTTAGAGTCTGCCCGAGCTGATTATGCTGAGCTCCAGGGTCACCTTGTAGGTAGTGTAACTGCTGCTTATGAGAACTTGAAGGAGCAGGTTCGGGTTCTTGCACCCGAGCTCGACCTTACTCTCTTCAGTTTGGATAACGTCGTAAAGGACGATAAAATTGTCCCTGACGACCCTGATGACGATGATGTTGAACCTCCTTCTGTGCCTGCCGCCAAAGCCTCTGTTGTGCTGACTTCTTCAGCTCCTTCAGTTGTGGTTGGTCATCCCGAGTCAGAACCTGATTGTCAAATCTTGAACCGGAATGATGGGACAGTGGATGCGGTGCCTCTTCAGACTCGTCCACCTTCACTCCGTGTTGATGCTGCTGAGAAGTCTTCGGATCCTCAATGATTATTCTGGATTTTTTGCATAGATAGCCCGACTTGTGGGCTTTTGAACTTTTTATATTTTGTAAATGGTGGTTCTGGCTTTTGCTACTTTCTTAGTTGTCTGTTTAGCAACTTTATTTTGAAAAACAAAGTAGTTTTCAAGCTCTTGGGGCTGATTTTGGTGGCCTCTTGAGTTTGTTATTATTATACCTTGTGCTTTTTATGACATGTTTGTCTGCATCTATCTGGTACTTTTAGGTTTTTTGGGAATGTTGGAGCCTTATTGTCCGACCTCTTTGGATTGCCTTTGTATTTTCATACTTGTGGCTTGATTTGGGTCCAACTTGTATGTCGACTTCCTTACTTTGGCCTGAGGTTATTTCTAGTGATCCGTTTTGTTTGGACCTTTGTTAGGTCTTCTGTTCAGGGATCACTTTTTATAACGTTTTGGTTTTTTGGGCCAACTTCTTTGCGTTGGTCCCTTCTAAGTTATTTCTAGTAATCCTCTTTTTGAACCTTTATCCGGTCTCTTTTAGGGATTACTTTTATAACTTTATGTTCTGGGCCGACTTCATCATGTCGGGCTCTTCTAAGTTATTTTAGTAATCCTCTTTTTTGGACCTTGTTCAGGTCTCTTTCAGGGATTACTTTTATAACTTTATGTTCTGGGCCGACTTCATCATGTCGGGCCCTTCTAAGTTATTTTAGTAATCCTCTTTTTTGGACCTTGTTCAGGTCTCTTTCAGAGATTACTTTTATAACTTTATGTTCTGGGCCGACTTCATCATGGCGGGCCCTTCTAAGTTATTTTAGTAATCCTCTTTTATAGGGTTAGCCAGACCTCTTTCTAGGGATTTACTTTTTATAACTTTGGTTATTGTGTTCGACCGGTCTGACTTCTTTTCGTCGGCCGGTCTTTAAGTTATTTTTTAGCAATCCATTTATTTAAGACCTCGTCAGGTCCTTTCTATGGATCACTTTCGATAACTTCTTGCATTATTCTATTTTCATCTTTGCCGATTTTGTAGAAATTGGGTTTAATCCCCATTTGGTCGACCTTTTGATGAATTTGATTTTCATCTTTGTTGGTCTTTATCATGGTCGTGCAGTGAATTTGATTTTCATTTTCTGCTGATCTGTAGCTTTATAATCGGGCGATGAATTTTTAGCATTTCAGATTAATGCGTCTTGAGAATTTGTAGAAGATCTAAACAATTTTATTTAAAAGAAAATACAGATATATACATGTGGGAGTTTTATCCCTCTAAGTCGGGCAATTTGTAGGTCTTGGCTTGGCACCTCATTAAAAAACCTTTTCAGGAAAAAGAGTGTGACTTATCCTAAGATCCTTTATTACCCCTAACTATAGTATCTTCTTAAGTTGCAGGTGTGCCAGGACCTAGGAAGCTCTCGCCCCTCGAGTTCAGACAGTCTGTAGTAGCCCTTTCCAAGTACTTTTATGACTCAATAGGGTCCTTTTCAATTTGCTGTCAGCTTTCCTTCTCCAGGTCAAGTTGTTCCAATATCATTTCGGATTAGGATGAGGTCGTTCTCTGCAAAGCTTCACGGCACTACCTTTTGATTGTATCTCGAAGCCATTCAACGTTTCAATGCCTCTTCCCTGATCCGAGCTCTTTCTCAGATTTCTGGAAGTAGGTCGAGTTCTTCCCTTTGAAGTTGGGAGTTGGCTTCTTCATTATAGTGGATCACTCTGAGTGACCCTTCTTCAATCTCCACTGGGATCATTGCCTCCATTCTATAGCTAGTCGGAAAGGTGATTCCTTTGTGGTGGAATGCGGCGTTGTTCGGTATGCCCATAGGACTTGTGGGAGCTCTTCAGCCCAGGCTCCCTTTGTGTCCTGTAATCTCCGTTTTAGCCAGCCAATATGACTTTGTTGGCAGCTTCGGCTTGTCCATTGGCCTGGGAATGTTCTACGGAGGTAAATTGGTGTTTTATGTTCAAGTCGGACACTAAATTTCTGAAGCCTGCATCTGTGAATTGGGTGCCATTGTCTGTGGTGATGGAGTATGGAACCCCAAACCTTGTGACAATGTTTCTATATAGGAATTTTCAACTTCTTTGAGCAGTGGCGTTAGCTAGAGGTTCTGCCTCGATCCATTTTGTGAAGTAGTCTACCCCTACTATGAGGAATTTGACTTGTCCTGATCCCTGAGGGAAAGGTCCGAGAAGGTTGAGTCCCCATTTTGCGAATGGCCAGGGTGAGGTTACGCTGATGAGCTCCTCTGGCGGAGCGACGTGAAAGTTGGCATGTTTCTGACATCGTGGACACATCTTAACAAACTCTGTGTCTTCTTTTTGTAGAGTTGGCCAATAGAATCCGGCCCAGAGTACTTTTTTGGCAAGTGCCTGTGCTCCGAGATGATTGTCACAGATGCCACTGTGTACTTCTTCTTAAACTTCCTTTGTGTTGGAAGTCGGTACACATTTTAACAATGGTATTGAAATTCCTCTTTTGTATAGAGTATTGTTTATGATAGTGTAGTATTGTGCCTCTCTTTTTAACCTCTTTGCCTCCTTCTTATCTGTGGGGAGTGTTTTTGTTATGAGGTAGTCAATTATGGGGGTCATCCATCCTTGATCTGGACTTGTTAGTGCTAGGACTTTTTCTTCTTCCAAGATTGATTGGTTCTGCAACATTTCTTGGATGAGGCTTCTATTGTTGCCCCCTAGTTTGGTACTGGCTAGTTTTGAGAGTGCGTCAGCTCGGGCATTCTGTTCTCGGGGTATGTGGCGGACCTCATATTCCCCGAGTTCTCCGAGCTATTCCCTGGTTTTGTCCAGGTACTTTTTCATGATGGGATCTTTGGCTTGGTAGCTCCCTGCTATTTGTGAGGTGACTACTTGTGAATCGCTGAAGATGATAAGCTTTTGAGCTCCAACCTCCCTAGCCGGTTTCAAACCAGCTAGTAGCGCCTCATATTCAGCTTGGTTGTTTGAGGCAGGGAACCCGAATTTGAGGGAAAGTTCGATTTGGGTTCCCTGGTCACTTTCTATTATAACACCCGTGCCGCTTCCAGTTTTATTTGAGGAACCATCTACATCGAGATTCCATTCTGTAGGGATTTCCGAGGTATCTGTAAATTCTGCAATGAAGTCGGCCAGATATTGCGATTTGATGGCTGTCCGAGCTTCATATTGAAGGTCGAATTCAGACAACTCGACTGTCCATTGCAAGATTCTACCTGCTAAGTCTGTTTTCTTCAAAATTTCTTTTATGGTTTGGTTGGTTCGAACCCCAATGGTGTGAGCTTGGAAGTACGGACGCAGTTGTTGGGATGTTAGTATGAGAGCGTAGGCGAATTTTTCTATTTTTTGGTAGTTCAGCTCGGATCCTTGTAATGCTTTGCTGATGAAATATACAGGTTGTTGCCCACTGTCATCTTCTCGGACTAATGCTGAGGCTACTGCCCGACTTCCTACTACGAGGTATAATATAAGTGGTTTTCCTTTCCGTGGCCGAGATAGGATAGGTGGCTGTCCCAGGAATCTTTTGAAATCTTGGAATGCCTGCTCGCACTCCGTTGTCCATTCAAACCTCTTTCCCTTCCTTAGAGTAGCATAGAAGGGGAGAGATCTTATTGCTAATCTCGCTAGAAATCTGGACAAGGCTGCCAATCTTCCATTGAGCTGTTGTACCTCTTTGACGCAAGTCGGGCTCTTCATATTGAGTACGGCCTGGCATTGATCCGGATTTGCCTCGATTCCTCTTTGTGTGAGCATAAAACCCAAGAATTTGCCAGCTTCTACTGCGAAGGTGCATTTTGCAAGATTAAGTCGCATGCCATGCCTTCTTATAGTGTCGAATACTTGGGTGAGGTCGGACAGTAACGTCTCTTCACTTTGCGTCTTTATTAACATGTCGTCCACATAGACTTCCATGATTTTTTCAATGTGATCCGTAAAGACCTTATTCATCAATCTCTGGTAAGTAGCTCCTGCATTTTTAAGTCCAAAAGGCATGACGATGTAGCAGTAGTTTGCTTTTGGGGTTAAGAATGAAGTTTTTTCTTGGTCGGGTGGGTACATCGGGATTTGATTGTATCCTGAATATGCGTCCATAAACGAGAGGTATTTATATCCGGAGGAGGCATCCACCAGAGCGTCGATACTTGGGAGTGGATAAGGATCTTTTGGGCAGGCTTTGTTGAGATTAGTGTAGTCGGTGCACATCCGCCACTTTCCATTTGACTTTTTTACCAAGACGACGTTAGCTAGCCATAGTGGGTACTTGACTTCTCTTATGAATCTTGCCTCCAGTAGAGTTTGTACCTGCTCTTCCATAGTTTGGGATCGTTCTGGTCTGAGCTTTCTACGTCTCTGTTGTACTGGCCGAGCTCCTGGGTAGACTGCTAGCTTGTGGCACATTAACTTGGGGTCTATGCCTGGCATGTCTGCAGCCTTCCATGCAAAGAGGTCGACATTATCTCGTAAGAACTGTACGAGTGATTCTTTTGTGTCTCCTTTTAGGATTGTACCGATATTGGTTGTTTTGTCCGGGATATCTCCGATCTGGACTTTTTCTACTTCGCCTTTGGGTTGTGGGCGGAGTTCTTCCCGCCTCTGAACTCCACCGAGTTCGATGGTGTGGAATTCTTCTCCTTTACCTCTGAGGTTTAGACTTTCGTTGTAACAGCAACGCGCTATCTTCTGGTCTGCTTTTATTGTAGCTATCCCTTCTGTAGTTGGGAACTTCATGCATAGATGTGGAGTCGAGACTACTGCGCCGAGCTGATTTAAGGTTGTCCGACCTATTAAGGCATTATAGGCTGAACTCACGTCGACCACGATGTAGTCTATCTTGAGTGTTCTTGACTGGTTTCCTTTTCCAAAGGTTGTGTGTAGTGAGATGTATCCAAGTGGCTGAACTGGCGTGTCTCCTAGTCCGAACAGGCTGTTCGGATATGCTCTGAGTTCTTTTTCTTCCAGGGCGAGTTTGTCGAAGGCAGTTTTGAACAAGATGTCGGCGGAGCTTCCTTGGTCTACCAGTGTGCGGTGGAGATTTGCATTTGCCAGTATAATAGTGATGACCATAGGATCGTCCTGAGATGATGCCGGATGCGTCCTCTTTGGTAAAAGTAATTGTGGGGATGTCGGGTGCTTCCTCTTTTCCCTTGCCATGATATACTTCTTTAAGATATCTTTTGTGAGATGATTTGGAGATTCCTCCTCCCGCAAATCCTCTGTGTATCATGTGGATGTGTCTTTCTGGTGTACGAGGTGATTGCTCAGCTCGTCCGACATCTTCGTCCCTTCTTCTTTTTCTTTGCTCATCGTCTCGGGTGGCTATGTACCGACCTAATTTCCCTTCTCTTACTAGTTTTTCTATGACATTTTTTAAGTCAAAGCATTCGTTGGTGGAATGTCCACGGATTCAATGGTATTCACAATATTCAGTCCGATTTCCTCCTCCTTTTTTGCCTTTGAGTGGTCGAGTTGGGAGTATTTTTTTAGTATGGCAAACTTCTCTGTAGACATCCACGAGGGACACCCGAAGAGGGGTGTAATTGTGATTTTTTTTATTTTTCCCCATTGTTGATCTTCTTTCTTTTTGGATTCTTTATCCTTATCTCGGGAGGAGTAGTGAAATCCAGATTTTGAGGTCTCTCCTAGTCGAGAGGTTTCCTCCATGTTGATGTCCTTCTCTGCTCGTTCTTGCACTTCGTTCAGAGATGTGGGGTGTTTTTTGATATAGATTCGCTAAAAGGTCCTTCTCGTAAGCCATTGATGAGACCCATAATGGCGGCCTCTGTTGGTAGGCTTTGTATGTCCAGACATGCTTTGTTGAATCTTTCCATGTAGCTGCAGAAACTTTCCCGATCTCCTTGCTTGATTCCTAATAGACTTGGGGCGTGCTTAGCTTTGTCTTTTTGGATGGAGAATCTGGCTAGAAACTTTTTGGCTAAGTCGTCGAAGCTTGAGATGGACCTAGGAGGTAGAATGTCGAACCATCTAATTGCTGTCTTTGTTAAAGTAGTCGGGAAGGCTTTGCAGCGAACTGCATCTGAGGCGTCGGTGAGGTACATTCTACTTCTGAAGTTACTAAGATGATGACCGGGATCTGCTGTGCCATCGTATAAAGTCATATCGGGAAGTTTGAAGTCCTTTGGGATTTTGGTCCTCATGATCTCTTTAGTGAATGGGTCTTGGTCCTTACGGGAGTCATCTTCGTGACCGGATCGAGTAGTCTTGGTCTTGAGATCGGCTTCGAGTTTTAGGAGCTTGTTCTCTATCTCGCGGCGTCGCCTAACTTCCCTTCGTAGGTCTCTATCAGCTTCTCGTTGATGCTCCACCTCTTTTTCGAGTTGCTTTAAACGATCTTGAAGTGCCTCCATGGCTCCCATATTTGGTGAATCGTTGTTTTTGTTAGGTTGAGGAGTATCTTTTGGTGTAGTTTCCGTGTTCTTGTGCGGCGTTCTATCTTCTAGATCTGAATCGTGGTCGTTGTCATGGTCGTCTGCCATGGTGGTGGGATGACTTCCAGATTCCCCAGCAACGGCGCCAATGTTCCGAGGGTTACCTGAAACTGTAGGTCGATCTCAGATGAGATCTTCTGTACTAATCGGTAATGATGTGTCCGGCGTGTGGGTGGTGGCCGGAGTGGTCGCGTCCAACTTATTGGACTGGTAATGCTGCTGATCCTTTGTCACCGGAGGGTGGTGGTACCTGCAAGGGACTCTGATGCTTAAGTTAGCAAGGGTATTAAGCAGGTTTTTTGTAGAATCAGAGTATGAGTTATACCTGGGTGCTCCAGTGTATTTAAAATGGTGTGGAGTAACCTTTTTAGATAAGATAAGTTAGTTATCTTATCTTATCTTATCTTTGAGTGAGGTTATCTTATCTTCAAGGGAACTTCCTTTATCTCTATAGGCTTGGGCTGCCTTCGGATTGGGGTCGTATTCCTCTATTTGGGCCCTTTATTGGGCTTTCCTAGCAATTTGGCCGAGCTCTTTGAGAAGAGGTCGGATAGTACGACCTGAAGAGGTCGGTTGCTTTGTCGCTAACCATCCCGGGTCGGATAGCTCGACCCAGGGTATGAAAAATTATATAAATCTCTTGTAATTTACATTGCTTTAATTCACAATCCTTTATTTTTCTATTTTCCAACTCTCAAAATTCTTCGAAAAATTCCTGACTGATAAAATAGTACCCTTTTGTCAACTCGGTGGGAGATGACCTGGGATTCCTACTCCCATTATTTTTATTCTAATTTTGTGACAACCCTTCTAAATTGATAAGCGGATTTTCGTCAATTAGGAACTATACTCACAATGTTGTTTCTATATTAATTTCTTAATCGACTAATTTTCGCTCCCATCAATTTTTAGTGCCGTTGCCGGGGAGTTGCAATAGTGTGCTAAATTATTAGTTAGTGTACATATTTTTAATTTTTGCATATTTTATTTTATTTTATTACCATGAGCTATATGTTTCTTTCATTGAATGACGCGTTCACTGCCTGATCCGAGCTTAGCCGCGTTTGATCCTGAAATTGCAAGAACTATTTCACGTATTAGGCGAGCTCGGCGTCGGTTAGCCTCTGAGGGTGGTGAAGTGGTTACTACTAATTCACCAGTCTTATCTGAGGAAGAAAAAAGCTCCTCTATTACTGCTTCTGTTGATTTACATGCAGGTAATATGGCGGAGCGCAGAAGGATTACTCTCCAAGAAGCAGGAGCTCCAGACTTTACACTGCAACCGTATCAAGCACGTCACCCAAATCTGGCTGCAGAATTTATACTGAAGACTACGCTAATCAACTTAATACATAAGTTTCATGGCTTACTTGCTCAGGAGCCTATCAAGCACCTCAGGGATTTTCAGACAGCCTGTTATACTGTTAGGCGTCATGGTGCAGATGAGACTTCTATTCTGCTAACCGCCTTCCCGTTTTCTCTAGAGGGAAAGGCGAGGGAGTGGTACTACACTCAACCTGAAGCAGTTGTTACTAACTGGGATACGCTCAGGAGAAAATTCTTGGAAAAATACTTTCCAGCTGAGGTTACTGATAGACTGAGGAAAGAAATTTCCTGCATTATTCAAGGCGAATCAGAGACTCTTTATGAGTATTGGGAGCGCTTCAGGAATCCTCTGGATGCATGCCCCACCACATGATTGACAGGTTGATGTTGATCGACTACTTCACACAAGGCATGAAGCCTCACGATAAGACAACATTGGATGGTGCGAGTAATGGTTCTCTGAAAAAGTACAAGACCGCGGATGAAGCGTGGCAACTGATCAACGACCTAGCTAAGTCCACTCGGAATGCTAGGCACAGGAACAACCATCCCAAGGCTGTTGCAGAGGTTTTCTCTAGCAGTGAGACTATTGCTCTCACACAGACTCTATGTGAGATGACCAACCTACTGAAGCAGATACAGCTGAATCAACAACAACCTCAGCCTCCCCACAATAACAGTATCAACAGTTGGCCCCTCAAAGAATTTGTAGAACACGTGCATGCAATACTCATTACACTGATGAATGCCCGCAGCTCCAACAAGAAGACAACACCTTGGCAGCTACCCACAACTTCTATGACTGCCCGAATCAAGGATATTATCAACAAGGCAGCAATTATAACCAAGGTGGGAACTATAACCAAGGTTGGCAAGATAACTCCAACCAAGCGTGGAGAGGTAACTCCAACCAAAGTTGGAGGGACAACTACAACCAAGGAGGCAGAGATAATGGTGGGAATCAGAGGTGGAACAACAACAACAATCAGCAGAACCGGTCTCAGCAAAACCAAAACCAGCCTTACCAGGCACCCCACCAAAGACAAGCCCAGGGATCTCAAAACAACTAACAGCAGGGCCCTCAAGCCACTTACCCATCTTCCTCTCCCAATGACGAGTTACTTCACTCTCTTGCACAAAGACAACAGACCATGGAAAGCACACTTACCGGTCTAACCTCTGCTATACAAGCTCTCGTCTCCCAGATGGGATCGTCGAGTACCTCCAACACTCAACCTGCAAGCTCCAGTACACTTCTGTCTCAGCCTTTACCCAACCCCAAAGGAGGAATCAATGCCATTACTTTGAGGTCTGGGACTACGCTACCAGAGAAGAGTCATGCGGAGCCAAGCTTAAAAGAAGACACTCCAGTTGAAAGTACTGTGGAGGTAGAAGATGCGGAAGAAGATGTAGTACAAGACATGGTTGATGAAGAAGCAGCTCAACCAAGGAATGGAGCACTAAGGGACGCAGAAGCTACAAGTGGCGCCATTCCTATTCCATTTCCACACCTTGCTAAGAAGCCCAAAAAGCAGATGGAACTAGACCCTAAAATGGTAGAAATATTTAAAAAGATTGAGGTAACCATTCCACTTTTTGATGCCATTCAGTAGGTACCTAAATATGCTAAGTTTCTAAAAGATTTGTGCATGCATAAAGATAAATTAAATGAATTAGAAATTATTCCTCTAGGTAGCTCCATTTCTGCTTTAGTGGGTGATATACCTGAAAAATGTAGTGACCCAAGTCCATGCATGGTTACTATTACTATAAATGGTGTGAAATTTTTTGAATGCATGTGTGATTTAGATGCGTGTGTTAGTATAATGCCATTATCTGTATATGATGCTTTGAGGCTCCCTCCCTTAAAAAGGTTGGCAACACATTTTGTTTTGGCAGATAAAAGCATTATCTCTATGGTTAGAATTGCTGAGGACGTGCTGGTGAGCATTAAGGGACTCACATTTCCTATTGACTTCTATATCTTGGAGATCCCCCCTAATGACTCAGGAAGACCATCATCCATCCTGCTTGGGAGGCCCTTTCTGAAGACTTCAAAGTTCAAGTTGGATGCATTCTCAGGAACTTACTCCTTTGAGATAGATGGCAGAGCAGTGAGCTTCAACTTGGATGAAGCATCCTCCGAAAGATCATTCCATTTTCCAGTGCAACATCATTGATGAGACTGTAGCTGCAGTTCACCAGGAAGAAGCAGAAGAGATGCACATGGAGCAAGATGCAAGTGTGGGGACACCCCTTGAGCTTACTGACGATACTGTGCCACCATCACTAGCTCCAGATGATCAACTACCTAGCCATGAACAGCAGTTGGAGTTAAAGCCCCTTCCACCCCACCTCAAGTATGCTTACCTTGAGGATCATCAGAAGCTCCCCGTTATCATTGCAAGGGAACTCACTTCCCAACAGGAGGAGCAGCTGCTTAGTGTGTTGAGAAGACACAAGAAAGTAATTGGGTGGAGCTTGGCAGATATAGTAGGCATCAGCCCTCAAGTTTGTGAGTACAGAATATTTTTAGAAGAGGGAGCAAGGCCTGTCCGTCAGCCTCAGAGGTTACTGAACCCCACCATCTTGGAAGTTGTCAAGAAGGAAGTGACCAAACTGCTTGAAACTGATATCATCTACCCCATCTCAGATAGTGAATGGGTCAGTCCAGTACAAGTGGTGCCCAAGAAGTTTGGAGTCACAACAGTGAAGAATGAGCATGGAGAGCTCCTGACAACTAGAGTGCAGAACGCCTGGAGAGTTTGCATTGATTACAGGCGCCTCAACCAAGCTACTCGCAAGGATCATTACCCCTTGCCATTTATTGATCAGATGCTTGATCGCCTGTCAGGTAAATCACATTACTGCTTTTTAGATGGTTACACAGGCTACTTTCAAATCCATATAGCTCCTGAGAATCAGGAGAAGACTACTTTTACATGTCCCTTTAGAACGTATGCATACAAGAGGATGCCTTTTGGCTTATGTAATACACCGGCTACTTTTCAAAGGTGCATGATGAGTATTTTCTCATATCTTATTGAGAACTGTATGAACATTTTTATGGATGACTTTAGTGTGTATGGTGATTCTTTCAACATTTGCTTCGATAGTTTAGCTAGAGTATTAGATAGGTGTGTTAGTTCAAACCTTGTATTAAATTTTGAAAAATGTCACTTTATGGTACAACAAGGTATTGTTCTAGGACATGTTGTTTCTAATACTGGTATTTCTGTAGATCCAGCAATGGTAGATGTCATTTCTAGTTTACCTTACCCCTCCTACGTGAGGGAAGTCTGTTCGTTCCTTGGTCATGCAGGTTTCTACCGGCGCTTTATCAAGGACTTCAGTAAGATAGCACTGCCCTTATCCCGACTACTGCATAAGGATGTTGAGTTCGAGCTGAATGCGAACTGCAAGGAGGCGTTTGATAAGCTGAAGCTTGCCTTGACTCAAGCTCCGATTGTGAGAGGACCAGACTGGAGCCAGCCTTTTGAGATTATGTGTGATGGCTCCAACCATGCAGTGGGAGCGGCGCTGGCTCAGTGCGAAGGTAAGGATCCTTTTGTAATAGCTTATGCTTCTAAGACCTTAGACGCTGCTCAGTCTAATTATACTACCACTGAAAAAGAGCTTCTGGCTATTGTTTTTGCTCTGGATGAATTCCGAGCCTATCTACTTGGTACTAAGGTGGTAGTGTATTCAGACCATGCAGCTCTAAAATATTTATTAGCTAAAAAAGAGTCCAAACCAAGGTTAATATGTTGGATACTGTTGCTGTAAGAATTTGATTTAGAAATTAAGGATAGGAGTGGTTCCTAGAATTTAGTGGCAGACCACTTGAGTCGCCTTGAGCACATTAAGGATGACTCCACTCCTATCAATGATGCTTTTTCATTTGATAGCTTGCACGCAGTATCTAAAGTAGTTCCTTGGTATGCACCTGTGGCTAATTATCTAGTTAGTCATACATTCCCTCCTAATTTTACTAAGCATCAAAGGGACAAGCTGAAAAGCAAGTCCAAATATTATATATGGGATGACCCATATTTATGGAGGTATGGTGTTGACCAAATAATTAGAAGGTGTGTGCCTCAATCAGAATTCCAGTCAATTTTAGAGGCCTGCCACTCCTCTGAGAGTGGTGGACATTTTGGTCCTCAAAGAACAGCTAGAAAAATTTTAGACTGTGGATTCTGGTGGCCCACTCTTTTTAAGGATGCTACTGCCTTCTGTAAATCTTACTCCCCATGCCAAAGATTTGGTAATATATCCAAGAGGGATGAGATGCCCCAACAGCTTATGCTATTCTGTGAAATTTTTTATGTTTGGGGCATTGACTTCATGGGTCCATTCCCAAACTCTAGTGGTTTCTTATATATATTGTTAGCTGTAGATTATGTTTCTAAATGGGTGGAAGAAATTCCTACCCGTACTGACGATGCTAACACTGTTGTCTCCTTTGTTAGAAACCATATTATATGTCGCTTTGGATCACCACGAGCAATCGTGAGTGATCAAGGCACTCACTTTTGTAACAGGAGATTAGCAGGTCTACTGAAGAAGCATGGGATTGTTCACAAAGTAGCAACAGCCTACCATCCCCAGACCAATGGGCAAGCCGAGGTGTCTAACAGAGAGATAAAGTACATTCTGGAGAAGATAGTCAAGCCTCATAGGAAGGACTAGAGCACCAGGCTTGTAGATGCGCTCTGGGCTTATTGGACAAGACACCCATTGGGATGAGTCCCTTCTTCTTAGTATACAGAAAGGCTTGTCACCTCCCAGTGGAGGTGGAACACAAGGATTTCTGGGCTGTAAGAGAATGCAACATGGGATTTGAAAAAGCTGGTGCTAAAAGGAAGCTGCAACTAGCAGAACTGGAGACCCTTCGACTCGAAGCTTATGACAACTCCAGATTATACAAAGAGAAGGTGAAGGCTGTGCATGACAAGCATATCAAGAGAAAAGAGTTCAAACCTGGGGAGCTAGTTTTCCTCTACAACTCAAGGCTCAGGCTCATGCCAGGCAAGCTGAGATCAAGATGGGAAGGTCCCTACAGAGTAGAGAAGGCAGATCTTCTACCTGAGTCATCCTTCAAGTTCCAAATTCATCAAGGTCAATGGACATCGCTTAAAGTTGTATCATGGTGAGAAGATGAAGGAAAATAAGGAGTTAGAGGTCTTCCTCTTGGAAGATCCACCAACAAAAGCAGACTGAGCTTATGGACCGTCCAACTTAAGGACGTAAAAGCAAAGTGCGAGGTGGGAGACAACCCACCATGGTATGATTGTTCCTCTTTATTCCTAGTCTTATTTTCTTTTGTTTTTCATAATAGTCATTCATAATTTCTGCATTCTGCATTCTGCATACTGCAAAAAAAAAAAAAAAGAGAACACACGACGCGCAAGCGTCCTTGACGCGTACGCGTCATATGTGTATGCGAAACAAGGAAGAATTGACCAGAGAGTTGCATGGGAGCAGGGTTGGAAGCGTGCCTTAGGCACAAGCAAGACCATGCGTACGCGTCCCTTACGCGTACGCGTGACCCTGCAAATCGGCGTAAATGGGTGTTTGGCCAGAGAGTTATGATGGTGTGGGGCTGAAACTGTGCTGGGAGCACAACCCCCATCACGCTTACGCATCCCTGACGCGTACGCGTCGTTTTCCCATCTTGGCCAGGGATGTGCACGCGTCATATGCAATTTCGCTCTCGTGCGTATCTAAACAGAGAGTTGTGTGCGCGCGGGGCTGTCTTTGCGCCATCCGCACAACCAATGTCACGCGTACGCGTCCCTGACGCGTACGTGTCACTTAAAACTAGCGCGAGCCACGTGTACGCGTCGCATGCGACGCACAATTTATCCACTTCAGCGCCTGATTTCAAATCTCCTCTCCCCCAATCCTAATTCTTTTCAATCCTAATTATGTCTTCCTTCTTTCTTTCTTCTTCCTTATTCTTTCTTACTTTCTACTACTTTCTTTTTTCCTTCTCCATCTTCTTCATCAAGGTTCTTTTCTTCCTCCCATCTACTCTTTCATTCTTGCATTTATTTATGTTTCTTTCTTCTCTATTTTTCTTTTAGCTTATTTATCTATGGTTTCTTTTTCTTTTCTTTTTCATGCATTATTATGTTGGTATTAGAGTTTTATTTGGGTATTACCTTCTTACTATAATAAAGCTTGTGGATATTATGAGGAGTGATTTGACAATTGGTATTTTAATTTGGCTCTCATATACATTTGGGTTATATTATTTTCATTCCTACTTTAACTTGCTCACCAAATATTTGTGAAAAATCACATATGGCATCTTGAACTCTATTTTGTTTTACTCTTTTACTTGAATGCCTCTTTTTCACAACCCTTGCACTCCACATGTATTTGGGATTATCATTCACAATTGTCATCATATACTCTCTATATTGGCACATTTAATTTTTGATGCTTGAGTTATGCTTCTCATGCCTATTCCTTGCATGCTTTCACCTCTTACATCTATTTAATTATGAATTGCCTTATTGATCTTGATTGATGTCTTACCTACATGTTGTAGCTACCATGTATTTGAGCTAACATATTTCCTTTGGCATTCATTATCACTTGGAATTTTCTCCCTTCCGATTTTGGTTATCTATATTTTACATTCCTCCTTTTTCTTCTTCCTTAGGCATGGGTACCAAGAAAGGAAAAGAGAAGGTCACTGACAAGCCACCGGCTAGGAGAGGAACCAAGAGAATACTGGCAAAGGCACTTCCATCTACCAGTGTCAAGCCGCCAACAAAGCGGGTGAAGAGGATCATTAAAGTTGATGAATCAGAGAAAGCCTTTCCCGTACGAGACTCCACACGGTTTGCTAACCGTTATTGCGAACAGATGTTCCCCATCCTGGCTGAGAGGAACTACAACAATGAGCATCTACTCATTGTCCCAACACACTTTTTTTATTTTGTGGAGCCCCGAATAGAGAGGAGACATTGGGGATTTTTGAGGAAGCAGCCTCGAGAGGCCAACTTATCCTGGGTAGTTGAATTCTACTCAAACTTCTACTCGCCTACTCTACATACTATCTTCGTCCGTCAGCAGCAGGTCCCTATCTTCGAGAGTGCCATACAGAAAACATTGGACCTTCCACCTAGTCCTGAGGGATGGGATGCATATCAAGAAGCATCTCGTAAGCGCCAGATGTATCAGTTCGACTGGGATAGCGTACTCAGAGTTATAGCCCAACCTGGCAGCAAGTGGATCTACGGGCAGCATCGTTCAAAACCCAAGAGCATCTTAGCCCAGTTACTCACCCTGGAGGCTCGCGTGTGGGCACAAATTATGTCTCACTATGTCTTTCTGAGCACTCACGAGTCGACCTTCACAGCAAACATGGCTATCCTCATCTGGTGCATCCTGACAGAGCAACTCCTCAACCTGCTCCGACACATCCGGGATGCCATGGGACATGTACAGATTACGGGTAACCTGTCTTTCCCTGCCTTGGTTTCAGATTTAGTCTCTGCAGCAGGTGTGTCATATCGGACAGAAGACACGAAGGTCATGATCCCTAGGGCCGACCAGTATGTCCTGAATGGAAAGTACATCCGGCCGCCAGTTCCCTCTGCGAGCCGACCTACAGGTCCATCTTTGGATACTCCTCCTTCTTCTACTCCACCATCATCCCCACCACAAGCACCATCCATCCATCAGATGTTCCTACATATCCTTGAGAGGTTCGACCGGCAAGACCGGCAAATGGAGCAAATAGAGCGCCGTAACAAGCATAGATACAACTATCTGAAGGAACTCATAGCTGGTACTCACCCACCTCCAGAACAGAAGGACACCCCAGACTCCCCTTCATCCAGTAGCACAGGCAGCCAAGGCGAACCAGACACTGGAGGCGACGCTTCCAGCCCTCCCATGCTCCTTACTGACGGCACGGAGGACCGTGCTAAGCCTTAAGTGTGGGGAGGTCAGTCCTTGACTTCCGGAGGTAACTTTTCTCTCTCTCAACACTAACATTTGACTTTTTTCTTTTGTTAGATAGGATAGATTGCATGATAATAATTGTTTGCATGTATGTTTTGCTTGGTTAGAGTAATGAGTTTCTTTTCAAGACCCTTTTTTATAGTATTTTACTAATCTAAATTGAAAACTTGTGTTAAACTTGTTTGAAAATTGTAAATTGGAACATGAATTATAGCTAAGAACACACAACCTGTGAGATTTTGAGCTTAATTACATGGTTACATTATTTAACCATAATATTTTATTCTTATGTGTTTTCTTCTCTATGATTGTAATCTATATTTTGTTCCATTCTATATGTCCATTGTTTAGTATATTTACATGCTTGCACATGATTGAGGCCATCAATTGTTATTACCTCACTTATCCCAAATAGCCTACCTTTTCAATCACCTTAGTTAGCCACCTTGAGCCTTTTAATTCCCTTTTGTTCTATATTTTACCACATCACTAGCCTTAAGCGGAAAAATAATTAATTACCCAAGTGAATCTTTGGTTAGCTTAAGATAGAGATTATGTATCAATTAAGTGTGGAGAACCGTGGGAACTTGGGTTGATAGGAAAGTGTTGAATTTTATTGAAAAGATATTGGAAATTTGGGTACCTACTCATGTGAGACCAAAAAAAAAAAAGAAAAAAAATTAAAAACCTATGTGCATTGATAAAGTTATGTTTGCTTTCATGTTTTAAAAAAAAACCAAAAATATTCAAATAAATAAGTAAATAAATAAATAAGGGGACAAAATTACCCCAATGCTAAGTTGAATAAAAGATCAATGCATAGGTGATGAAATTGAAGAAAAATTTGGATACATGAGTATGTGAAATATGCAAAAAGTGGGAATTATGGGTAGCTAGGCATGAATTGGAATTACATAGAGTGTGTGTGTGTGTGTGTGTGTGTGTTAGGTAAGAGCTTAGGTTAGTCAAAGATTCATATTTTAGCTCACTTGACCATACATATATCCTCACCCTTACCTTAGCCCCATTACAACCTCGAAAAGACCTCATGATGTTTGCATTGGTATACTAAATTCTTGTTAATTGGTTAAATGAAGAACAAAGTCTAGAAAGCATGACTGGAGAAGAGTAGAGTGACTGACCCTAGACACTTGAGAGATTAGAGTGCATATACACTACCAGTGAGGGTTCAATGTTTGATTCTATGTTCCCTGCTTTCATGAGCTGTCCTCTTACAAGTTTACCTGTCTTTTATTATGTGATTTGAATTAGTGGAATCCGATTTATTTTTGTCTTGGAAAACTTATTTACTTTTAACCAAGTAGACAGAATCATCTAAGCATATAGTTACATTCATAAGTTGCATATCATGATTCTTACTTTCCCCTATTCATTCTTTTGTCTCCTTGAGCTTAGCATGAGGACATGCTAATGTTTAAGTGTGGGGAGATTGATAAACCACTATTTTATGGTTTATCTTGTGCTCAATTGAGTGGTTTTTATTAAGTCTTTACACACTTATTCATACGAATTACATGATTTTACAATTCCTTCCTAGTTTTATTCCATAATTGAAAACTTGCTTCCTAAGCCTTTAAATTGTGTATTTTAATTCCCTCTTTATACCATTCGATGCCATGATTTGTGTGTTAAGTGTTTTCAGGCTTTATAAGACAGGAATGGCTTAGAGGATGGAGAGGAAGCTTGCATAAATAGAAGGAGCACAAGAAATAGAGGATACAACCAGCGAGCAGCGACGTGCACGTATGGACGACGCGTGCGCGTGAATTGGAGTTCGCACGACGACGCGTGCACGTGCCTGACGCGTACGCGTGATACGCGAAGTTGACCAGCGACGCGTACACGTGACTAACGCGTACGCGTGACATGCGCTACCTGCAGAAATCACAGAACACGCTAGGGGCGATTTTGGGCTGAGTTTGGACCCAGTTTTTAGCCCAGAAACACAGATTAGAGCCAAGGGACAAGCAGAGACTCAACAGACATTCTCATTCGCATAGTTTTTAGTTTTAAATTGGAATCTTAGAGAGAAATCACTCTTCCTCTAGGTTTTCTACACACTCATAGTTTTTATAGTTTATGCTTTTGCTTTGGATATTGAGAAGAGTCACTACCTCCGTTGAAGTTTCTATTATTCTAGTTTGCTCTCTTATTCCTTTACTCTTTTGATAACCTATTAACCCTGTTCAGATAAGGATGTTGCATTTTGGGATTTATTAATGCAAAGAATTATTTTTACTTTTAATTAATTTTCAATTCCTATTTTATTTAATTCATCATGTCTTCTTCTTATATTTCTGTGAACTTTATATTCATGTCAATGGAGTAGACTCCTAACTTGACTTGGGGGTTGACTAAAAGGAGACCCTTGAGTTGGAATGTTCAAGCGATTAGTTAAATTGGAAGTTGTTGGCTAACTCTCTAGGCACTAACGCTAATCTTTCCATAAGGAGAGGATTAGGACTTGTGAATAAGAGTTAGCTTAATTGCTTGACTTTCCTTTATTTAGTAAGGGTTAACTAAGTGAAAACAACAACCTCTTGATACTATACTTGGAAAAATCCAATAAGGATAGAACTTCTAATTAATCATTCCCCCGGTCAAGGCTTTTTATTTGATTATATAAATCTCTTTTAATTTACATTGCTTTAATTCACAATCCTTTATTTTTCTGTTCTCCAACTCTCAAAATTCTTTGGAAAATTCCTGACTGATAAAATAGCACCCTTTTGTCAATTCATTGGGAGACGACCTGGGATTCCTACTCCCAGTATTTTTATTCTAATTTTGTGACAACCCTTCTAAATTGATAAGCGGATTTTCGTCGATTAGGAACTGTACTCACAACGTTGTTTCTATATTAATTTCTTAATCGACTAATTTTTGCTCCCATCACTTTACTTTTATGCACACAAGGTGTTTGTGAAAATGCCAACTTTAGAATTTGAGTAGATTTTTCCACCTTGGCTTGTGGTTTGAGTTCCTAGGATACTAGAGTCATAATGTCCGACATTTAGTGGTAATTCTTGGGTAGTTAGTTGACTCTTGTTTTCATTGACTCTAGCCTTTTATCAACTAGTTTGGTAAGTTGGTTAGGACTTATGGATTAAGGTCAATTATGCTTGCTTGACTTACTCCTCGATGGTTGGGGTTGACTAGGCGAGATTGACTCATTATAATTACCATAGTTGTGGTTATGGTGATGATAGGATTCCTTGGACTCTCATTCCCAAGTCAAGGCTCTTTTAGTATTTATAGCATTTTCACTAGTTTTGACCTTGTTTCCTTTTACTTGCATTAATCACAATTTTGAGCATTCCTTAGTTCTTTTATTTCTTAGTTCCTTTAATCTTTCATTTCTTAAATTCAAAACCCTTTTGTCCCCTTAACAACCGAAGGCGTAACACTTCCAATTGCATCCTAGGGAGAACGACCTGAGGTTGAATTACTCTCGGTTTATATTAGAAATTGTAAACTTTGATCGAGCATTACTTGTTGGTTGAGAACTATACTTGCAACGAGGTTATTTCTCCTTTACCGAGAAGGAATTCTTAACCGACGAATTTGGTCGCCATCACTGCTCCAGTTAGGTGATGGGTTATTAGGAGATAGCATTGATGGCAAATCGACTGTCAGGATATCATAAAATTTGCTATTGGTTAATGAGTCACTTGCACTGCATGATCTGGTGTTGTTTGTTTATCCTGATTTATTGATCAATATTTCTAATGTTGATTATTTTAAGGACTGGAATATCTTGGCACTCACAGTTGATGTTGTAACGAAAGTTAACAATCATGTCATGTCATTACTCCGTGGTAATAAAAAGGTTTATCTGAGTTCTGACTTAATATTGAATGAATATGGTCACTTGGAATCTGAATTATACACAATGAGCACAGAGACTTTGAATCCATTGAACTGCTCTGGTATTCCACAACACAAGTTAGTTCTTAAGATTGGTGTTCCTGTCATGCTTCTTCATAATATTGACCGATCAATCGGATTGTGCAATGGGACAAGAATGCAAGTTAGGCGACTTGGTGATCATGTTATTGAGTGCGTGATACTAACTAGACGTAATGTTGGTCAGGTTGTATTTATTTCTAGGATGAATATGGTTCCTGTTCATACCCTGGGTCGAGCTATCCGACCTGGGATGATTAACGACAAAGCGACCGACCTCTTCAGGTCAAGCGGACCGACTTCTTCTTAAAGAACTCGGCCAAATCGACAGGAAAGCCCATAAAAGGCCCAAGTAGAGGGACACGACCCAAATCCAAAGGCCGTCCCAGCCTATAGAGATAAGGGCGGTTCCCTTGAAGATAAGCTGACCTCAACTCAAAGATGAAGATAAGATAAGATAACTAACTTATCTTATCTAGAAAGGTCACTCTACAACTACTATAAATACACTGGAGCACCCAGGTATAACATATACTCTGATTCTACATAAAACCTGCTTTATACCTATGCTAACTTAAGCATCGAAGTCTCTTGCAGGTACCCCCCACCCTTCGGTGATGAAGGATCAGCAGTGCAGTCAATCCAACAAGTCAAACGCACCCGCTCCGACCGTCATCCACCGACCGGACACGTCGGCTCTAACCAGTGCAGAAGATCTCGTCCGAGATCGACCTCCAGTTTCAGGTAACCCTCGGAACATTGGCGCCGTTGTCGGGGACCTGGAAGTCATCCCAATACCATGGCGGACGACCATGACAACGATCACAATTCAGATCTAGAAAATAGAACGCCGCACAAAAATGCGGACACCCCACTAAAAGACACCTCAGAATCCAACGGAGACAAAAATCCAGCAAACCCGGGAGCAATAGAAGCTCTTCAAGATCGCTTGAAACAACTTGAAAAAGAAACCCAACAACAACGAGAAATCGGAAAGGATCTACAAAGAGAGGTACGGCGACGTTGACAGTTGGAAGAAAAATTATAGCAATTAGAAGCCGATCTCAAATCGAAGGCCCCTCGGATCACTCCTAAGGAAAGCTCACGTAAAGAACAGGATCCATTCACCAGGGAGATCATGAAAACCAAAATCCCAAAGGACTTTATCTCCCAGATATGACTTTATATGACGATACCACAGATCCCTACCACCATCTCAGCAATTTCAGAAGCAGAATGTACCTTACTGACGCCTCAGACGCCGTTCTCTGCAAAGCTTTCCCAACAACTCTCACGAAGACAGCAATCTGATGCTTCGACAACTTACCTCCAAAGTCCATCTCAAACTTCGACGACCTGGCCAAAAAGTTCCTGGCCAGATTCTCCATCCAGAAAGATAAAGCCAAGCACGCCCTCAGTCTACTGGGGATCAAGCAAGGAGATCAGGAGAGCCTCCGCAACTACATGGAAAGATTCAACAAAACATGCATGGACATACAAAGCTTACCAACAGAGGCCGCCATCATGGGACTCATCAATGGCCTACGAGAGGGACCATTTAGCCAATTTATATCAAAGAAGTACCCTACCTCATTAGACGAAGTACAGGAGCGACCAGAAAAATACATCAACATGGAAGAAAACACTCGGTTGGGAGAAACCTCAAAATCTGGGAACCCCTACCGAGATAAAAACAAGGAATCCAAAAAGAAAGAAGATCGACAGGGGGAGAAAATCAAAAAGTACCATAATTACACCCCTCTCAGGGCATCCCTGGTCGACGTATACAAAGAAGTCTGCCACACAGAGAAGATCCCCCCAGCGCGACCACTCAAAGGCAAAAGGGGAGGGGGAAACCGGAAGGAATATTGTGAATACCATCGAGTTCGAGGGCACTCCACCAATGAGTGCTTTGACTTAAAGAATATCATAGAAAAATTAGTGAGAGAAGGAAGATTAGATCGATTTCTGGCTACCCGAGATGATGACCAAAGAAAAAGACGAAGGGACGAGGAAGACGGACGAACTGAACGATCACCTCGGACACCAGAAAGACATGTCCACATGATACATGGCGGATTCGCAGTAGGAGGGATCTCCAAATCCTCTTGCAAAAGATATCTTAAAGAAGTATATCATGTCAAAGGAGAGGAAGAAGCGCTTAACATCCCAGCGATAACATTCACTAAGGAAGACGCGTTGGGCGTCATCACAGGACATGACGATCCCATGGTTATCACCATCATATTGGCAAACGCCAACCTACACCGCACCTTAATAGACCAAGAGAGTTCTGCCGACATCTTATTCAAAACGGCCTTTGATAAACTCGGCTTAGAAGCAAAAGAACTTAAAGCATATCCAAACAGTCTGTTCGGGTTAGGAGATACCCCGGTTCGACCACTAGGATACATACCACTACATACAACCTTCGGAAAAGGGGACCAATCCAGGACCCTCAAAATAGATTACATCGTAGTCGATGTAAGTTCAGCTTACAATGCTCTCATAGGTCGGACAACACTCAACCAAGTCGGCGCAATAGTCTCGACCCCACACCTATGTATGAAATTCCCAACTCCGAAAGGGATAGCCACGATAAAAGCTGACCAAAAGATGGCACGTCGCTGTTATAACGAAAGCCTAAACCTCAGAGGCAAAGGAGAAGAGTTTCATACAATTGAAATGGGCGGAGCCCAGCAACGAGAAGAACTCCGTCCACAACCAGAAGGCGAGATAGAGAAGATTCAAATTGGAGACACCTCGGACAAAACGACCAATATTGGCACGATCCTAAGAGGAGACTCAAAAGAATTACTGATACAATTCTTACGAGATAATGTCGATCTCTTTGCATGGAAAGCCGCAGACATGCCAGGCATAGACCCTAAGCTAATGTGCCACAAGTTGGCGGTCTACCCAGGATCTCGGCCGGTGCAGCAGAGACGAAGGAAACTCGGGCCAGAACGATCCAAAGCTGTGGAAGAACAAGTACAAGCACTACTAGAGGCAGGATTTATAAGAGAAGTCAAGTACCCACTATGGCTAGCTAACGTCGTCTTGGTGAAAAAATCAAATGGGAAGTGGCGAATGTGCACCGATTACACCGATCTCAACAAAGCCTGCCCAAAAGATCCATACCCACTCCCAAGCATCGACGCTCTGGTAGATGCTTCCTCCGGATACAGATACCTCTCGTTTATAGACGCATATTCGGGATACAACCAAATCTCCATGTATCCACCAGATCAAGAAAAGACCTCGTTCTTAACACCAAAGGCAAACTACTGCTACATCGTGATGCCTTTCGGTCTCAAGAACGCAGGAGCTACTTATCAAAGGCTAATGAATAAAGTCTTCTCAGATCACATCAGAAAAATCATGGAAGTTTATGTGGACGACATGTTGATAAAGACACAGAGCGAAGATACATTATTATCCGACATGGCTCAAGTGTTCGACACCATAAGGAAGCACAACATGCGACTCAATCCCGCAAAATGCACCTTCGCAGTAGAAGCAGGCAAATTCTTAGGTTTCATGCTCACACAAAGGGGAATTGAAGCAAATCCAGACAAATGTCAAGCCATACTCAACATGAAGAGCCCAACCTGTGTCAAAGAAGTACAACAACTCAACGGGAGATTGGCCGCCCTATCCCGATTCTTAGCAAGAGCCGCGATAAAATCCCTCCCCTTCTATGCTACGTTAAGAAAGGGAAAACAGTTCGAATGGACGACAGAATGTGAGCAAGCCTTCCAAGACTTCAAGGAGTTCTTAGGACGGCCACCTATCCTATCCCGACCACGAGAAGGAGAACCGCTCATATTGTATCTCGCAGTAGGAAACCGGGCAATAGCCTCGGCACTAGTCAGAGAAGACGAAAATGGGCAACAACCTGTCTACTTCATTAGCAAGGCACTACAGGGATCCGAGCTGAACTATCAGAAAATAGAAAAATTTGCCTACACTCTTATCCTAACATCTCGACGACTCCGCCCGTACTTCCAGGCTCACACCATTAAGGTTCGAACTAACCAGCCCATAAAAGGAATATTGCAGAAAACAGATCTAGCAGGTAGAATTCTACAATGGGCAGTCGAGTTGTCAGAGTTCGATCTCCAATATGAAGCTCGGTCGGCAATCAAATCACAATATCTGGCCGACTTTATCGCAGAATTCACAGATACCCTAGAAACCCCCACAGAATGGAACCTTTACGTGGATGGTTCTTCAAATAAAACTGGAAGCGGCGCAGGCGTGATAATAGAAAGCAACCAAGGAACCCAAGTTGAGCTCTCCCTCAAGTTCGGGTTCCCGGCCTCAAACAACCAGGCGGAATATGAAGCATTATTAGCTGGTTTGAAGCTGGCTAAAGAGGTCGGAGCTCAAAAACTCAACATCTACAGCGATTCACAAGTGGTTACATCACAAATAACAGGGAGCTACCAAGCCAAAGATCCCACCATGAAAAAGTATTTGGATAAAACCAAAGAATAGCTCGGACAAATCGGGGAGTATAAGATCTGCCACATACCCTGCGAACAAAATGCCCGAGCTGATGCAGTCTCAAAACTAGCCAACACCAAATCAGGGGGTAATAATAGAAGCCTCATCCAGGAAATGTTGCAGAACTCGTCAATCTCGGAAGAGGAAAAAGTCCTGACTATAACAAGTCAGGACCAAGGATGGATGACCCCTATAGCCAACTACCTCAAAACAGGAACGCTCCCACAGAAGAAAAGGAGGCAAAGAGGTTAAAAAGGGAGGTACAGTACTACACCATCATAAACAACATCCTGTACAAAAGAGGAATCTCAACACCTTTACTAAAATGCGTGCCAACCTCCAACACAAAGGAAGTGCTAGAAGAAATACACGGCGGTATTTGTGGCAATCATCTCGGAGCACGAGCTCTCACCAAAAAAGTACTCTGGGCAGGATTTTATTGGCCAACTCTACAGAAAGAAGCCACAGAATTTGTAAAGACATGCCCACCATGTCAGAAACATGCCAACTTTCACATCGCCCCGCCAGAAGAGCTCATCAGCGTGACCTCGCCTTGGCCGTTTGCAAAATGGGGACTCGATCTTCTCGGCCCCTTCCCACAGGGATCAGGACAAGTTAAATTACTCATAGTAGGGGTAGATTACTTTACAAAGTGGATCGAGGCAGAGCCCCTAGCCAATGCCACCGCTCAAAGAAGCCAGAAATTCTTATATAGAAACATTGTCACGAGATTCAGGGTTTCATATTCAATAACCACAGACAATGGCACTCAATTTACAGATGCAGGCTTCAGAAAACTAGCAGCCGACTTGAATATAAAGCACCAGTACACCTCCGTTGAACATCCACAAGCCAACGGACAGGCTGAAACTGCTAACAAAGTCATACTGGCCGAATTAAAACGAAGATTACAAGATGCAAAGGGAGCCTGGGCAGAAGAGCTTCCACAGGTCCTATGGGCATATCGAACAACGCCACATTCCACCACGAAGGAATTCCCCTTCCGATTAGCATACAGAATAGAGGCGATGATTCCAGTAGAAACTAGGGAAGGGTCGCCCAAAGTAGTCCACTACAATGAGGGAGCAAACTCCCAACTTCAGAGAGAAGAGCTCAACTTGCTACCCGAACTCCGGGAAAGAGCTCGGATCAGGGAAGAAGCTCTAAAGTGCCGAATGGCTTCCAGATATAATCAAAAGGTAGTGTCGAGAAGTTTTGCAGAGAATGATCTCACCCTAATCCAAAATGATATCGGAACAACTCGACCAGGAGAAGGAAAGCTGGCAGCAAACTGGAAAGGACCCTACCGAGTTGTAGAAGTACTTGGAAAGGGCTACTACAGACTGTCTGAACTCGATGGACGAGAGCTTCCCAGGTCGTGGCACGCTTGCAACCTAAGAAGGTACTACAGTTAAGAAGAGATAAAAGATCTCATCATTGGATGCACTCTTTTTCCTGAAAAGGTTTTTTAATGAGGCATCAAGTTGAGACTCAGACAATCCCATATGTATCTATTTGCATTGTTCCTTTAAATAAAATATATTTTAGATATTCTACAAATATTTCAAGACTCATTAATCTGAAGCATTCATCGTCCGATTATAAAGCAACAGATCGGCAGAAAGTGAAAAAGAATTTCACTGCACGATCACGATAAAGACAACCGTCCGATAAAGGTGAAAACGCGATTCACCCAAAGGACGATCTAGAGATGACAACCACTTTCTACAAATCGGCAAAGATGAACACAGAATAATGTAAGAAGTTATCGAAAGTGATCTAAAAAAGAACTTGACGAGGTCTCACGGATCGCTAAAATAATAACTTAAAGACTGGTCGAACGTTGAGAGGTCAAACCAAGTCAAACCAAGTTATAAGTAAACCCTGGAAAGAGGTCTGGCCAACCCTATTAAAGAGGATTACTTTAACTTAGAAGGGTCCGACATAACAAAGTCAGCCCAAAACGAAAAGTTATTAAAGTAGTCCCTGAAAGAGATCTAACAAAGATCCAAGAAAAAGGACTAAAAAAAATAACTTAAGGGAGACCGACATAACCAAGTCGGACTCCTACTACCAAAAAGTGATCAAAGTAGTCCCTAAAAGAGATCTGACAAAGATCCAAGAAAAAGGACTACAAAAAATAACTTAAGGGAGACCGACATAACCAAGTCGGACTCCTACTACCAAAAAGTTATCAAAGTAGTCCCTGAAAGAGATCTAACAAAGATCCAAGAAAGAGGACTACAAAAAATAACTTCAGGGAGACCGACATAACCAAGTCGAACTCCTACTACTAAAAAGTTATCAAAGTAGTCCCTGAAAGAGATCTGACAAAGATCCAAGAAAGAGGACTACAAAAAATAACTTAAAGGAGACCGATACAACCAAGTCAGACTCCTACTACTAAAAAGTTATCAAAGTAGTCCCTGAAATAGATCTGACAAAGATCTAAGAAAGAGGACTATAAAAAATAACTTAAGGGAGACCGACATAACCAAGTCGGACTCCTACTACTGAAAAGTTATCAAAATAATCCCTGAAAGAGACCTGACAAAGGTCCAAGAAAGAGGATTACAAAAATAACTTAAAAAGAGATCAACCTGACGAAGTCAATCTCCTACAAACAAGTTATAAAAGTAATCTCTGAAAGAGAGGATTACAATAATAACTTAGAAAGGGACCAACGCAAAGGAACCGGTCACAAATACGAAAAATCGAGAAACAAGTTGGACCCCACAAATCGTAACCTCAAAGGATTCAAGCTACAAACAGCAAAGTAATCCAAGGAGGTCGAGCAGCATGATTTCGAACATCAATAGAAAAACAAAAAAGATGTCAAGTCAAACAACTGCTTCTACTCTATAAAGTTATAAGGCCTCGAAGGCCACCAAAACCTACCACAAAGAGATAACAAGTTACCTTTTGTTTTTCAAAATAAAAAGTTGCTAGACAAGCAACTAGGAAGCGTCAGCAAATAAATAAAAAAGTTCTAAAAGAGCCCACAAGCTGGGCCAACTACACAAATTTTCAAGAAGAGATCAACAAGCATTGGGAGCCTTCTCGGCAGCATTAGGACAAGGAGAAGGAGGGCGAGTCTGAATCGGCACAGCATCCACAGTTCCATCCTCCCGATTCAGGATCTGACAATCCGAGTCGGGCACAGCAGGAAGAACCGAAGAGGTCGGCACTTTGGTAGAAGACACAGGGGAGGAACAACATCATCATCATCACCCTCATCATCAGGGACAATCTTGCCATCCCTGACTATATTATCCAGGCTAAAAAGGGCAAGGTCGGCTTCGGGAGTAATGACCTGAACTTGCTCCCTCAAGTTCTCATAAGCAGCAGTCACGCTGCCAACGAGATGACTTTGGAGCTCAGCATAATCTTCCCGAACACTGTCAAGCTCCCCCCTCAGGCGCATCACCTCCCGATAAGATGAAAGGTAACTCTCCTTGTGCATCAGAACTGCGTCCTCAGCCAACCTCAAAGAAGCCGCCAATGACTGAGAACTCACCTCCTCATTCTTCAAGTCCTTCTCCAACTTAGCTACCTTCGTCTCAAGCTCCTCCTTTAACTCCTTCATCCGATCAAACTCTTGTTTCGCCTCCTCCATAAACGCTTTAGTAGCGTAGAGAGGGAGATTCTGAGCAGTCCGATATATGGCAGCCGACATATACGCCATCTTCACATGATTTCGGGCCATAAATTCCAAGTGATGAAGGATGGACACATCGTCCATGGAGAGAGCACCATAGGGACCGATTTGTTGATCCACGAATTCAATAGCATTAAAATCAGGAGCATCGAGGTCAAAGGGTTCAGCAGCCTTTTGTTTTTTATTGAGAGGAGCAGCAGAGGTAACGTGAGGATCTACCAAACGAACTCGGGGTGTAGGGATCACTTTCTTCACCCCGGCGGAACTTTGCACTGATGGCTTCTCGCGCACTTGGGAGGATCCCTCCCCAGCCGCCTTGGCAGCAACATTTCTGGCAGCAGTCGCCCTCTGCACCCTCTTAAAAGCTTTCATGTATTCACTATTCTTCATTGCCTCTACAAATAAAACAGAAAATCAGTTACAAGTCAGACAAGTCGGAAAGACAGCTACAAGCAACATACATGGATAATAAAGAATACGCAAAGATACCCAGTTCAGTTTGAAGAAGAGAAGGATTGGTTAGAAATTTCTTTGTGTCAAGATGGGGAGCTTGACCCCAGCGTTCTTCCAGGATAGTCACAAAGGCTCGCTCAGCATCATCCAACATCTCCCACGAATACCTGGAGACCCTCACGTCTTTTTGCCATTCCAAGGGAAAAGCAGGTTCGTCATTTTCATCCAGAAAAAAGGGCCGAGCTCCTTCAACAGCTCGGACCTTGAAAAAGTAGTTTTTAAAATCACGGAATGACTCGTCAAACATGGAGAAAACTTTCTTTCCCTGGGTAGAACGAAAGGAGACCCAAGCTGACTTCTTTTTTACCACACCGGGCTTAGTCAAGACAAACAGATAGAAAAAGAGAGACTGGGAAGCAGGAATACCAAAGCCATTGCACAGCAATTGGAAAATTTTAATAAAACCCCAGGAATTGGGGTGAAGTTGAGAAGGGGCAACATTACAAGACCATAGCAGGTCGGTTTCAAATTTGGTAAAAGGAAGGGTGATACCCAGCTGACCAAAGAAAAAATCATAAGCATAAAAGAAAGGGCGACCATCAACAACCCGAGTTGAAAAGCAGACTCTCTCATCAGAAGAGGGAGGGACAAGTTCATAGTTCTTCTCATCACCAGAATTACTACAGACACTGTGAAACTGCCTAAGCTGAGCATAAAATTCAGAATCAACCAGCGAGACACACATGAGAACCATGGAGTCCACCCAATCGGCCATACCCGCTAGAACCTGGGAAGGCATCTCTACAATGTTATTTCGGGAAGACATGAGTTCAACTAAATCCTACAAAAGAAAAGAAGAATGGATTGCTCAAAAACATCTCGAACAGAGGGCAAAACATCTCGACGGACGAATAAACAAAAAGGGAAAACCCCAAGACTTAAGACAAAGGTCTTGGGGCATCCCTTGGAGGCAGTAAACAAAGCAAGGTCTTTAAGTTATTTCTACAACCGACATCCCGGCACTCATCAAAATAAAATCCAAAAACCAAAGGAAGCAAAAAATGCAAAAGGTCCACCCTCCTACAGTTTATCAGCGGAAAAACAGCAAAGGCGCAAACTTTTTCGAAATCGAGCAAAAATATCATCAGCAAGGAGCAAGCACTAACACTGAACACGCCAAATAGAAATCATCAAAAGGTGCAAAACTTTGTCAAAATCAAAAAGAAATCTCCAAACAAAGCGAGGAACAGATGCAGATTCTCTATCGATATCAGACAGGAAAAACAACCAGAAGCAACCACAAAACCCTAGAAAGCCTCGACGGAAATGCCAAGAGAATGCGTAAAAGAAAAGTCAGGAAAAACACATTACAGTGACAAGCGAATACAAGACTACGAAAAAGATTCCAACTTTCCAACATGTAAAATCAAAAGCTTCATTAAAAAACTAAAGACGAAGCTATGAAAGAAGCAAGAAAGCTAGTACTAACCTGGAAAAAGTAGCAAGCTTCAGGGAAATTGAGGATGGAAGACGAAATCGGGAATTGCCCTCTCACGAGCAAAGAAGCACGAACAAAAGCAGTACCACAGAAAGAAACGCGAAACTACAAAAACGTCGGGCGAAAACAGAAGCTTCAGAAAAATCACCAAGCAACGTCGCAAGAAAAGTTGAAATGTGGGTGAAAGGTAGAAAATGAATAAGTGTGAAGAAGTTATGAAAAGGGCGAAGGAGAGAAACCGTTTCTTGAATGCAAAATTCAAAAATAGAGAAGTTAGGGGAAACGGGGCAATTAAATGCCAATTAAATGCGGATATTAAAACCGCTTGCATTCCCAAAAAATCGCTAATACAAAAGCGCGTGCTTATATAGGAAAAACGTTCTACATTCAAAAGCTGCTACAAAAAGGAGTCGACAAAATGCTTGAGTTCGGCTTCGCTACAAGAAGGACCGAAGTTGAGGACTCGACCTCGACAAAGAAGACCGAGCTCAAGCAGGGGCATTGTTCATACCCTAGGTCGAGCTATCCGACCTAGGATGATTAACGACAAAGCGACCGACCTCTTCAGGTCAAGCGGACCGACTTCTTCTTAAAGAACTCGGCCAAATTGACAGGAAAGCCCATAAAGGGCCCAAGTAGAGGGACACGACCCAAATCCAAAGGCCGTCTCAGCCTATAGAGATAAAGACGGTTCCCGTGAAGATAAGCTGACCTCAACTCAAAGATGAAGATAAGATAAGATAAGATAAGATAACTAACTTATCTTATCTAGAAAGGTCACTCTACAACTACTATAAATACACTGGAGCACCCAGGTATAACATATACTCTGATTCTACATAAAACCTGCTTTATACCCATGCTAACTTAAGCATCGGAGTCTCTTGCAGGTACCCCCCACCCTCCGGTGACGAAGGATCAGCAGTGCAGTCAATCCAACAAGTCGGACGCACCCGCTCCGGCCGTCATCCACCGACCGGACACGTCGGCTCCGACCAGTGCAGAAGATCTCGTCCGAGATCGACCTCCAGTTTCAGGTAACCCTCGGAACAGTTCCTAATAAGGAAACATTGATAATCAGGTTTACGACGAGATAGTTTTCAATTGTATTATGCTTTGAAGTGACCATAAATAAGTCATAAGGACAGACACTATCCACCGTTGGCGTATATCTTCCAAGGCCCGTCTTCACACATGGTAAGCTGTATGTTGCGCTCTCTAGAGTAAACAATACTTCAGGTCTCAAGATCTTAGTCATTGATACTAATGGTAGGGTGTCAAATCACACTGTTAATGTTGTTTACCGAGAAGTTTTTGTCAACCTGCTTCCTGCCATTAGTAGTTAATAAAATTTATGTTGTTAAATGCTCTTAGTTTGCTTTTATGGTGTTGTTCCTTACCGTTTCTCCAAATCTATATTTACTGGTTGCCAATATGCTCTTGCTTATGTTCATGACAGCAACATCTTTTGTTCCAGAGTTCAACTATGGCTCCTTTTATGTTCCCGTGCTTGGCACGGGTCTTAAAACTAGTATATATAACAAATTAGTTGGTTAGATTTGTATTGACGCATCAAAATAATATATATATAATAATCAAATCGGACGGTCCAATTTGATCTTCTCCAAAATAAAAAAAATAATAAAACTATATTTAACTTGGACAGTCTGATTACATACACCAAAATTCAAATTCCCCCAACACAAATCGGACTGTCTAATTTGTGTACCTACTTTTTCTAACAAAAAAATCGGATGGTCTGATTTCTTTACCCCATGATTTAGAAAATGCTGCCACCACATCCCTGTCTAGTACCACCAGCTTCTATAGTGATGCACAACACACACACAGTTTGCATATCCAAAAAAATGAGCCTATAACTAAGTGTACCCTTTAAACAAAATAAAATTACAATATTTTATGGTTGTGGAACAAATGAAAGAAAGAAAAATAGTTATATATATTAAAAAAATAATCAATTTTACATGAAAGAAGTACGAGTAATTATTAGTCTCGTTTAATTTTATAATTTTCTTTTATTAATTCAAAATTATATGCTCTCCCAATTTTTTGATAATTAAAATATTATAAAAAAATAAAATATTGTTTTTGCCTTCAATATTTGAGTAAGTCTTATTTATATAGCAATAGCGCAGTAGGTGGAAGCAGCAGCTAGGTCCGTCCGTCAAAGGAGAACAACATGTTATTATGGTGAGAGGCCCGTGCTACTTAATCCACTGCAGAGAATCCTGTATGCAAGTTTTGGGGCAGTATTAACTATGACATAAGTACAAAATGTTGTGTTTCTATTAATAGTTATAATTTGAAGTTATTTGAAGATATTTGTTTATGTGACTGGTTTGTGTTTTTTTTTTTTTTTTTGGATTAGATTGGGGGAAGAGTGTGAGTATTTTGTGCAGACAAAGTCTGAAGATGACTGAGTTGCAAAATTGAGAAGAAGAGTCACAACATTGAAGGGTAAATTGGCAACTGTTCAATCAAAATTTATAATTGCAATATCAGTTGCTCTGGTTGGATGGATGGTGCACGAAATTGTGATCATCAATGGCGTCATCAACATGGTACGCTCAATTGTAATCTCAACTTTTTATCACAACTTCGCACAACTAACCAGCAAGTGCACTGGGTCGTCCAAGTAATAAACCTTACGTGAGTAAGGGTTGATCCCACGGAGATTGTTGGTATGAAGCAAGCTATGGTCACCTTGTAAATCTCAGTCAGGCGGATGTAAAATAGTTATGGAGTTTTCGAACATAAATAATAAATAGATAGAAAACAAGGGTAGAAATACTTATGTAATTCATTGGTTAGAATTTCAGATAAGCGTATAGAGATGCTTTCGTTCCTCTGAACCTCTGCTTTCCTGCTGTCTTCATCCAATCAGTCTTACTCCTTTCCATGGCTGGCTTTATGTAAGGACATCACCGTTGTCAATGGCTACTTTTAATCCTCTCTGGAAAATGGTCCGATGCGCTGTCACTGCATGGCTAATCGTTTGGAGGCATCACCCTTGTCAATGGCTGCATCCCATCCTCTTGTGAAAATGGTCCAAATGCTCTGTCACAGCACGGCTAATCATCTGAGGTTCTCGATCATACTGGAATAGGATTCACCCTCCTTTTGCGTCTGTCACTACGCCCAGTACTCGCGAGTTTGAAGTTCGTCACAGTCATTCAATCCCAGAGTCCTACTCGGAATACCACAGACAAGGTTTAGACTTTTCGGACTCTCATGAATGCCGCCATCAATCTAGCTTATACCACGAAGATTCTGATTAAGAGATCCAAGAGATACTCATTCAATCTAAGGTAGAACGGAAGTGGTTGTCAGGCACGCGTTCATAGGGAATGATGATGATTGTCACGTTCATCACATTCAGGTTGAAGTGCGAATGAATATCTTAGAAGCGGAATAAGTTGAATTGAATAGAAAAACAGTAGTACTTTGCATTAATCTTTGAGGAACAGCAGAGCTCTACACATTAATCTATGGAGGGCAGAAACTCTACCGTATGAAAATATATAAGTGAAAGGTCCAGGCATGGCCGAATGGCCAGCCCCCAAACATGATCAATAGATCAAAAGATAATCCAAAGATGTCTAATACAATAGTAAAAAGTCCTATTTATAATAAACTAGCTACTAGGGTTTACAGAAGTAAGTAATTGATGCATAAATCCACTTCCGGGGCCCACTTGGTGTGTGCTTGAGCTGAGCTTGAATGTTACACGTGCAGAGGTCATTCTTGGAGTTGAACGCCAGGTTGTAACGTATTTCTGGCGTTCAACTCTAGTTTGTGACTTGTTTCTGGCGTTTAACTCCAGACAGCAGCGTAGAACTGGCGTTCAACGCCCTTTTACGTCGTCTAAACTCAGCCAAAGTATGGACTATTATATATTTCTGGAAAGCCCTGGATGTCTACTTTCCAACGCAATTAGAAGCGCACCATTTTGAGTTCTGTAGCTCCAGAAAATCCACTTTGAGTGCAGGGAGGTCAGAATCCAACAGCATCAGCAGTCTTTCTTCTACCTCTGAATCTGATTTTTGCTCAAGTCCCTCAATTTCAGCCAGAAAATACCTGAAATCACAGAAAAACACACAAACTCATAGTAAAGTCCAGAAATGTGAATTTAACATAAAAACTAATGAAAACATCCCTAAAAGTAACTAGATTCTACTAAAAACATACTACAAACAATGCCAAAAAGCGTATAAATTATCCGCTCATCAATGGACAACTGCATTAATGTTACTATGTGAAAGGATGACTTTCACAACTAATGGGAGGTTTTTATTACAATGAGACTGGGAGAGTTTATGGTAGAAGAATGTGGTTGTATGTATCTTTCGTTAATCGTTGTTTGGATTCAGCTTGGTTTATTTTAGTTCCTTATATGATCTGATTGTGAATGAAATCAAATTTGTGCCTTTAATTTACATCTTTGCAATACAATAATTTCACAATTATTTTGACCTGTAGATAAATGACAATATTTCTATAACAGAAGATAAATAATACTTTTTTCAATAAGCATAATATTGCAACAATTCAAAAACAATCACAATAGAAAATAAACTAATAATATGCATAATATTGTATCCAATTAGGATTGTGGTATTAAAGGTCTTAACCAAATATACTAATATGCAGAATATTGTATCTTAGTAGCTTCAAAAAAAAAGGACTTCAATCAAGAAACATAATTTGTGATTCAAAACAAAAGGCAAAAGGCAAAAGGCATCCCAATCTAGAGCATAATATAGGTGAACTAGTAGTTTCACACTATTTTTTTCAGTGTCTTCACATGATTTTTGTAGCACCCTAAACATAGTTGCAGCTAGTGCAGTAATGGTGTTGGATGGGATCAGCCTGATCTTTTTTGAAACAGTTTGTATAAACTTTTTCATACAACCAAAGAAAAGAGAAGAACCAGAATGATAATAAAAAAAAAAAAGAAGAGAGAAGTAAAACACAGATATAGTACAAGAGTAGAAAATAGAACTATTATTAGAAGAAAAATGAAGGTCACCTAACCTTTACATAAACTATTTAAATATTTATAGCCCAAGACAAACAGCTAATAGTCAGCCAGAGACACTTAGAAATTAATTATAGAAAACAAACTATTTAATACTTAAGTCTTGAATTTCTTGGTCTGTGTTGCTATTTAACTCAACTAAATAGGTATTTTTCTTCACAGTTTGTGACTGCTGTGTACCCATAGGAGACTTTTTCTTTGGATATGCAGTTAGCCTTTTATTTATTCTCCACCTTTTTGCTGATGCCTTATTGAAACTTTCTATTTTATTTATTCTTATATTTTTTAAAATCAATATTTGTATTATTTTTATATATTTTTTGTATTTTTAAAAATATAAAGATATTTTTTATCTTTATTTATCTCTTATTAATCATTTTTAATAGAAAAAATGTGTGTAAAAAAATAGCACATATATATATATATGCCAACCATTCTTCACGAAGTAAACTTAAGTTTTTTAGTTAGGAAAAAAAAATTGAATTCAAGTGTTTAAAATGAAAAAGATATTGAAATATGGATTATACTTATATAATTGGATAATTAAAAAATATATTAATGACGGATTATGAAATTATTAATTTTAAAATTGAAAAGATAAGATTAAATTTTAAATTCAAAATAAAATTGGATAAGATATTGAAGATAGATACTCATAAAACATCAAATGGTTAATGATTAAATTATAAAGATAAGATAAATAATAAAATAATAATTTAAAAAATAAAAAGTAAATTTTAAAATTAAATAATATATAAAATACTAATAAAATTAAAGAAGAGATATTAAAAATTAAAAAATATATTTTATTATTAAAATCAATTAATACTCCAAACATTTTGGATCTTCGAAATCAGATCTATAAAATCACATTTTTATCATCTTTATTATATTATTGTACAACAGATAGTATTTTAAATATTGATGTCAAGAATGTCAACGTGGTGTATTATAGATTTATAGTACCATGCTTACCACTTTCTTCTCAATTTATTTTAAAAAAATATATTTTTTATAATTATATATAAAAATCAGCATTTAATGTATAGTTAGACTAACTATTAATTATTAATATTTTCAATCATTTTAATTATATTAATTGTCAATTATTTATTATTCTAATTATCAATCATTATAATATAATTTTTAATCAAGCATAATCAACGACAAATTGATATTCAATAATAAAAATTAAACGTAAATAACTTTGTTAAAATACTCTATAATGCACGGGTGTATTAATTAGTGGCAAATTGATATCGATAATTCGATATCAATAATTAATTTCTATAATTATTTTTGTGCTACTAAAGGTTATATATAGTATTTCTTTTATGGTTTATACGTCTAAGTTTAGGAGCCAAATTATTTTGTTTAATTTTTTATTTGTTATTCTTCTTTGACTATTTCATAGAATAAGAATGTATTCTACTATTCTTCATTTTTCATTGAAATTGATCCTTTTAAGGTACAAATTATAATTTTTTATGATATTTTTTATGTAGTCATTCTATTATTATTCTTTTGATAAGTTAATAATTGTTCTTATTCAAGTTTATTATTTTCGTTTATCGAACAATTGCTTCCAAGGAGCTTTATAGGCTAAGTTCAAATTTCATTCACTCCATGCTTTCTATGTATGTCCAAAAGTCTTTGAAGTAAAGCATATAATGAGATTTAATTTTTTCAATTTTATTCAATTTTGCTAGAATTGTGTCAAGTTTGGAGATGCAATTTCAAAAATTAGGGCTGTATTTAAATTTTCTTCTTTTAAATTTTTTGTAATAAAAATAATTTTATAACATATTGTAATTTTTTTCAGAAATTACTGGCCTTTTGGTGCATCAATGCAATGCCATTGATGAGAATAAATGTCAATTTAGTTTTTCGGTGTGGCTATTATATACCTTGTCGCATTACATGGATAGCGGATGATGAAGCTTATTTAACAAGAGGATAGTCTACATTTGCATGGATTCTAAATGTTCGAGCTGATGACATTGTTTTAATTGGGTGTCGTTACAAGAATGACTCTAATTTATATATGTGTCTAGGGACTAGAATAGCTTATGTAACACCCCGTTATCCTAAGCCTTACCTCTAGCCGTAAAGCGAGGGATAACAAGACGTCACGACAGTTCTAAAGCTCATACATTAATAAATATAGAAGGAAATAGTAATACTAGGAGGCCGATAAAGGAATAAAGTTCAAAATCACATAAGCGGAATTATAAAGCGTGAAGCGTTCGCACACGATAACTAAAAGCGTAGAGGCACAAGATACAACATGAGACGTAGCATGATAGTCAAGAAAGAGTGATAAACATAGAGTACTAGCCGCAGCCCGCAAAGTTTAAGCCGACTAGTCATATACAAAGATAACAGAATTTTGAGTCAAAACAGCTTATACAACTTATCTCTCAAAGTAAGCCTCTAGGGCAACAGAGTATAATAACAGAAGTGAGAGAACTACAGCATAATAACCAAAATACAAGATAATAAAAGATCCTCCACTCTGTCACCATCCGCAAACTCACCGTGGTGGGTTGCGACTTACATCTGAAAAATAACAACAACATATGGTATGAGAACCAGAGGTTCTCATTATGGTAACAGTGCCCAATATATAAGATATAAGGTTCCGGGATGCTAAAGACAATCCTAGAACTTCATATCATAGATATTTAAGCTTAACAAAAATAAACAACTTAAACCATAAGCCATAAATAGGGTCATCTAAACTTAGGGGATTTCTAACTAATACTAATCACACCGTTGTATCCCACAGCCTTCGCCAACCTAACCTCCATGCGATCCCATCGCCACCGCCTCCCGATCGTCCTTAACGCCAGTAAAACACATTTAATGCAAACAAGTAAAGCACAATTAATATTCATGTATAACAGGTAGGCCAACTAGCACTTAGTCATATTATTCAAATAGGCATAACTCAAGTTATCAAAGCAAACAAGCAGGTAAAAGATGCATATGATGAATGTCTATCTTATTTGGCTCGTGATATCACTTGTCGGTTCAAAATGCCAACCCGACACATCTCCGGGGATGTTGCCTTTCTGCCACGACCAGGGATATAGTGCCCTTCTCACTCTTACTTTATCTTGCGTCCCGCGAGTTATAGTGTCTAGCATACTCTTTTGGGTTATAGTGCCTGAGTTCACTCTGGCAGTAGAAAGGTTATGTGAACGGGAGACTGCCATAGCCCTCACATCTCAACGTAGGCAGGAGACTGCTTCGTCTCCTACGCCGGCACCGCTACCTCAAACAAGCGAGAGACTATCACAGTCCTTGCCCGAGGGGCATAGCGACTTGCCAAACATACAATTCAGTAATACATCATAGCTCATAGCACAATTCCATTTATACTCATTCCATTAACCATAATCCTTCATCAATATATCAAGTTCAACATCAACCCAACTCCCCATTAGTTAACAAGACGAAAATATCCAACAGACATACCAAGTCTAAGTCACTGTCTTCTAAAACCCGTATATAAATCTATTAATCTCAAACATAAATCCATCTATACTAGTCTTAGGGCCTAATTACTATCCACAAGTCTAAAGGAGAAGTTAAAGAAGTTTGGAAAGCTAGAGAACCCTTAAAAGTGAAGGAAAACACATATTCAGAAAAACAGGGGTTGTGCGTACGCACACTTCAATTTTTGACTATCATGCATACGCATCCATGGGTCACGTACGCGGGGGTGCTGGACAGAAACCATCACCCACGTATGGTGCATGAGACCGCGTACGCATCCTTGCGTTTTGGCCCATCTCGGGTACGCGTGCATAGGCCGCATACGCAAGAGTGCCTGGCAGAGATGCAATCCCGCGTATGGGGGTGCCCGCATATGCAGAAATAAGTTTTAAACACTAAACTTTAAATGTTCATAACTTCCTCTATAAAAATTTATTTTTATCAAACTTTATATCAATTTAAAGCTCTTTAAACCATCTTTAATTGAAAATAATTTTCAACTAATTTTAAAAACTGAGGCTCAAGTTATGATCCACTAAAGTTCACCAAAAAAAGGTTTTTACCAAAGGAGACAATTCTCAAATTTTCCAAAACTTTCAAACCCAACCAACTCAAACATACTCAAAATAACCCCAAAATCATAATAGACACTCCCAAACATTTATCAATTACGTAACTATCAAAGCCCCTTAATACTCGCCTCCTTCAACTTCAATTCCTCCTAAATTCACACAAAAAATTCCTCAATCATTTATTCTCAACATGAACCACAACAACCAATAATCCATATCATCATCAACAATCATCTTCAACATCAATACCCAACATTATAACTCATCAAGGTATCCCCATCAATAATCATCATCTACCAACATACATATACATATCATCATATTCAAACTCATACAACCTCCATCTAAACCACAATCAAACATAGCATTTATATACAATTAATCACACAACCACATTATTCAAACCTATTTTAAAGGTCACTAGCCTAAATTTTACGAAATATTATATACTACATAAAGAAAATCGAAACTATACTTTGGTCGATTATCCTTTACGTACAAAACCACTTCACCACAAGCTTTTAACCCTTCACTCCACACCAAACAACACCAAAAACACTCTATATCATGAAAAATAACAAGAATCAAAGTTAGGGTTTATGACATTCAACTAAACACAAGGATTTAGTGATATCTTACCTTGTTCAACGAGTTTTGGGGTAAAACCCACTACTCACCCAAGCTAGATTACACCTAAATAACAATAACACAAAGAAACTCAACAACCCACAAGCCATTTTCAAAAATGACATAGGGCAGAAAAACTGGGAAGGAAAGAGTGAGTTTCTTACCACTTTACTTAGATAGAAACGAAGAGTTCGACGAAAGCTTTGCGTGGCCGCAAACAGCTCGTCAATCGAAGCTCTGTAACTCAAGAAATGGCAAAAAGAAGGAGGAGATGAATAGTGCTCTTCTTCTTCCTCACTTCTCTTCAAAACCATAACCTCTCTCTTTGTGTGTGTGCTGAAGAATGAGCTGAAAGCTCGTTAAAATGTGCTTTTATATGTTGGGCTTGGGTCCAACGTGGGCTCCATCCAACCGCGTAGCGTTTTTAGTTCGTTTGGCTCGACTTTGGGTCAAAACCTTTAGAATAAGTGCCCGGTTTACTATTTCAAATACTTTTCTAAGATTTTCTACTGTTTTATTCTCTCTCATGTAGTACTAGACAGACTTAAGTCGGTACTGCTGGCTAATCTATCGGTACGCGTTTTTACATAAAATTTTTTAAAAGAGAACATTTTTTCACTCAGAAAAATCCACTGAATCCGAATCTCATATTTATATTTGAAAAAAATAAGACATTTTATATTTTCGACCTATTCCGGGCAATTAACTTATTCTATTCTACTTAAGCGATATTTTGTGAAAATTTTAGTTCTTATCGCTTAAATATTATTTAAATAATTTAGTTCTATTATTAGTATTTAACTAAATTAGTTTTAAAAAAATTTAAATTATTGTCTCAATGTATATATGACTAGCCGTGCCAGTTCGAGTCTGGCAAGTTGTTTTGTATATGTTATTTTTAAATTTATTTTTATTCTTATTTGCTCTCAGAATAGCTAAAGAAAAAATAAAATAGTTAAGTTACAAAAATCTGCTAATAACAAATAATATCTTTGATATGATAATTATTTTAATTAATTATGTAAAATTATTATAAATAAATAATAAATCAATTAATAGTTGGATTAAAATTTTTTTAACAATAGTATTTATTGAACATTTTAGATGTTCAATAATATATTCAATTGGGTTAAAATTTTATTAATGTATAATTAATAGGATCACGATTAATGTCGTATATAAAGAAATCTTTGATAAATTGAGATGATCAAATATTGTTTAATTAATTAGTATCTTTTTATTGTTAATTAATTTTTTTTATATTTTTTTAGTTAAATACAAATTTTTATATAAATAATATTTAAAGTTTATTTGATATAGGAACAGAAATACAACCTATAAATATGCAACAATTAATGTTAAAGATAAAAAATATGTATGTATATTTTCATAAAAAAAATTAAGACATTAATTATTACATATTATGTCTTTTTCTTTAATTAATCCAATTATTTCATGAATTTTTTTGTTATGTACTGTTGTTTAGTATTCGCATGAATAAAAAAATAAATTAAACTTAATTTAAAATTAAATATATTAAAAAATACTTTAAATATATATAAAATATTAAATATTTTTTATATATCGTACAGATACATACACTAATTTAATAATTTATACTAATATTAAATACAAAAATTAAAATAATACTCATTTTTTAAATATTATTCTTCATTCTGTCTTTAAATTTAATATTATATTATTTTAATTTTTTAATTAATTATGTCTCCTATATTTTTAAGAAAACATTGTTATTTTTAGTCAATTTAAATTTATATTTATTATATTTATTATCGTAAAACTTGTATCCACTTTCAATATACTGATTTTTTCAAAAAATCCCAGAAATTACTTTTTAGTTTTTAATAGAAAGTTGCTTTTCATTTTCTCTCTCATGTACCATCATCACATTTACTAATCCCTTTCAACTTTTGATGCGTCACACTATTCTTTCTAATCTCTTTGGTCTTTTTCTCTCTCAACCTTTCTCTGCCTCACTATTCCTTCCAATTTTTATCTTTTTAGTTTTTAACTTTTTATGATAAATTATCTGAACTTATTCTTTTTATTTACATAGTATTTTTCTTTCATTTATTGTTTTTATTTCTTATTTACGGTGGGCTCTTTTAAATCTCTTGTTCTCTTTATTTCAACTTTCTTTTTTCTTCGAACATTAATTTTATGCTTGAACAAAAGAAAAATATCATTATAATAATTAATAATCAAATTAATTATTTATTATTTTATATATATTTTTAATACATTTAAAATAATAAAATAACACAAAATATTTTGATACACATCTAAAATTTATTTGAATTTATGTTTATTTGGACGCTATTAAATGATAAAAAAATTTCAATAAAAAAAGATTTTTTTTATTTTTTAATGCATTTGGTAAATTTTTATTAGTAAAAATAAAAATATTAAAAAAATAAAAATATTTTTTAAAAAAAGTTACAATTTACATCTTTTTTTAAAAGATATTTAAAAAAAGATATTTTTCACATAATAAAAAAACAAAAAAATATTTTTATATTCGTAATGATATCCAAATATAATTAATAAATAAAAATATCTTTTTATATGAGATATTTAAATATAAAATTACTTTTATTTTTTTATAAAATCTTTTAAAAAATATACTTAAAAAAAATATTTTTTAGAAGTTCGCCCATACAAGTCCTTTGTGTTTATATTTTTCTTAACACAAATATTTTTTTAACACATCTAAAATAATAAGATAATATACAAAATATTTTTGATACACATTCAAAATTCAAACTTATATTTTCTTAATATAAATTATTTTTTAACACATCTAAAATTATAAAATTATTCACTAAATAAATTTTTAACACATCCAAAAATAATTGTGTTTATTATTTTTTAAAATAATTATATACCACACTTAGAATTGAGAAAATTAATTTTAATATTTATTTAATTTTAATTTTGTTAGAATTTAATTTTAGTTTGTTATTTTTGTTTTATTATATTTAAATTCAAATTTAAATATTCTAACTTGAAGAAAATATAATTTTAAAATTTAGATATATGAAAAAAATTTGAAAGATAATATTTAAATATAATTATTATAATTAATTTTTAAATTTTTATTGATAATAATTAATTAAAAGATAAATTTTGATGGATATCTTATCTCACCGGAAAAAAAAAATAATCCCAATATCATCAGTCATCCCCCATGACCCTATATATATTGAATTTCGCTTTAAACGCAAACACATAGCTTACAATTTACAACCTCCGCACACACATTAACATTGGTACATTCCCTTCTCTTCTCTTCTCTGTCTACACAAACTCGCTCACTCTAATAAGTAGAAAGAAGAAGAAGAAGGAAAGAAGATGCAGATCTTTGTGAAGACTCTTACTGGAAAGACCATCACTCTTGAGGTTGAGAGCAGCGACACCATCGACAACGTCAAGGCCAAGATCCAGGTTTTTTTTTTTTACGTACTTAATTCGAGTAGGGTTTTACTTTGATTCTTTTCTCTTTGGTTGATATATATTGCATGACACTTGTTGGTAAATTTTCAAGAGTTTATGATCTTTTGTGTTCTTGTAGCGTTAAAAGTTGAAACTACTTGAATTGTAAAGGTTCATACTTTGAATATGTATTGTGTGGAATGAAAAAATGGAAGGGATTGGAGTTACCCTTTGTGAAAAGGATAGTTTGCTCCTGAAAAAGATTCATCCTTTATTTGATAGGGTAGTGGTGTCAACATCGTTTCTTGCATTGGTTTACCTATGATGTTTTGGGTATAGAGTCTTTTCCTCTTAAGGGAGTTACTTTCTAGGCTTTTTGGAGACATTAGGTCATTGGTTGGATAAGTTGAAAAGCTGTGAAAGCCAAAGTGGTGTAACTCATCTTAGTGAAGGGTTGTTATGGAAAACTGCTATGCCTAAGTTATTTTCTTGCTTTGTAACTAACCTTATGAAATGAAGTGCAAACACATCTTATATGCGATTATAGGATCAACCCTTATGAGCAGAAAATAAGATCTTCAAAGCAGGTTTATCTGCTGGTATTGAGAGTTTGACATGATTCTCTTGTTGAATCTTTCTGTGTAGTTTTGTATAACATGGTGCTTATTGTGATGTTTGAATTTTGCCCTGGCTTGGAGTGTTAGTTATTGTTGTTTTGTGATGCCTGTGAAGTTTTGGCTTTGTGTGAAAATGATAGTTTCACTTCTAAGATGCATGGAATATGTGTTTGTAGGATAAGGAGGGTATCCCACCTGACCAGCAGAGGCTGATCTTTGCGGGCAAGCAGCTGGAAGATGGGCGCACTCTTGCGGATTACAACATACAAAAGGAGTCGACACTTCACTTGGTTTTGAGGCTCAGGGGAGGAACCATGATCAAAGTGAAGACTCTAACTGGAAAAGAAATTGAAATTGACATTGAACCAACTGATACGATTGATCGAATCAAGGAACGTGTTGAAGAGAAAGAGGGCATTCCTCCTGTGCAGCAAAGGTTTTCTCTTTTTCCTTTTCTGTGTGTCATTTAGTTCATAATGGTAAAGATGAAGGAACATGATGTTTTTAGAGGAATATCGAACCACCCCAGCCCGTCGGGAGCTTCTCTCTTATATACATATGCAGAGAGATTGAGAGCTCTGCTATTCTGATTCCCTCCACCCCGCCTTTGAAAATCTCTTGTGCCGCTCTTATTTTCCTTGTGAATCAAAATAAGCCATACGCAATTAACAATTAACAAAGCATTTGAATTGACAAACTACTTGCCTCTTATTTTTACATTTTATTTGTCTTGCTAATGCTTGATATTCAAGTGCATCATTGATGTATAATTCTCATGCCCTTAAATTGAAGTACATATCCTGTTTCGGATGATACTTCTTTTCTAATTAGTAATTACTTTATGATTATAATTTATGTTGAGTTGTGTTTGGAAAACTGAATCTTACATTGTTGGAACTGTGTGCACAGGCTGATATATGCTGGTAAGCAGCTCGCAGATGACAAAACGGCAAAAGAGTACAACATCGAAGGCGGATCGGTGCTTCACTTGGTGCTTGCTTTGAGAGGCGGTGGTAACTAGTACTTTTCAAAAAGCACACACACTATGATGCATGGGAGTACACGATGGAAGGAGCAATACTGGGAGTTTGCAACTGGGCTCAAAGAGTTATTTAATAAAGTGTCATGTGTCTTTAGTGTTTCATTCATGTATGTTTCATTTGTAATTAGATGTTGAAACTACACATTCAAGTGTTTTTGTTAACTAAGTACAATTAATTTTTTTTATAAAATTTTTCTTATTTTTTATTAGTCATTTCTAATAGAAAAAATCTGTGTAAAAAAATAGTGCATATATTTGCCAACAATTCATTATGAAGTAAACTTAGGTCTTCTAGTTTGCAAAAAAGATTGAATTTAAATTTTTAAAATGAAAAGTATAAAATTACCAATAAATTATTATTTCTCTTATGCAACTTCAATCTAACAATTTAGTTGGGGGCTTTTAGTTAATATAGCTAGAGTTAATTTTGTTTTTTTTTTTTACGTCTGTTTCAAAATTAATCGTATTACCCTTAGATTAAATTATAAATCTACTCATTTATTTTTTTCACTCTTACATTTAGGTAGACACTTGGTATGAAAGATATTTTTCGGGAAATAATATGCCACATAAATCATATTAGGGAGAGAAATAACTTTAAAAGATACAAACAATAAATAAATTTTTGAAAAAAAAAATTAAAAACATAACAAAAATAAAATTAAATACATAAGTCATAAAAAATCTTTTATTAGTCTCGTTTATTTTCTGTTCATTATTCAATCATTACTCATTAGATCATCTCCAGTAAGGAACTCATTCCAGTACCTATTTGTGGCCCACCTATCATAAAAAGTAACTCCACATCAGCTTTTGCATCATAAACAGTAAATAAGAACTCAAAACGTCTCTCTCCCTTAGCGAACATTCATAAAAATCCACAACTACGCATCTATATACAGCTTTTCAGGCCTTGTCTAGTTTATTACTTCTACTATTATAATTAACAAGAAAAACGATTTTTAACTTGAAAGTATTGCAGCAATGTATGTGCAACAATGATTAGTGAAGAATGCAAAGATATCTATAGAACAGTAACAATATAGGGGTCATTAGAAATTTGCTATGGACAAAATAAGTTGTTTTAGTGATACCAATTCTTCTTTAAACAAGTTGAAGGCAAAGCTTGCAAGTGACAAGGAAATTATGTAATGTGATTCTATGACATAACAAAGTGTGCCCTTTAAACAAAATAAAACGACAATACAAGTGTATCCTTTAAACTAAATAAAATGACAATATTTTATGGTTGTGGAAACAAAGGAAAGAAAGAAAAATGGTTATACATTAAAAAAAAAATCAATCAATTTTACATGAAAAGTTCTGGTAATTATTACTCTCATTTAATTTTATAATTTTCTTTTATTAATCCAAAATTATATATATATATTTTAGAGTAAAGTATCGTTTTTGTCTCCAATGTTTGGGGTAAATCCTATTTGTGTCCCTAACGTTTAAATCGTCATATTTGTATCCTTAACGTTTGTAAAAGTGATTCAATGTTATCCTGCCGTCAATTACACATCATGAGCGCTTTAGTTTGAGTTTTAAAAATCTCTTCTTGAAGTTAGAATACAAATGTCTGGGATAGAATCGATGATCTACTCCGAAAAATATCTCATCAAATGTTGAAATTAATTCCTACAACATTTACATAATTCACTTTTTTAGGGACATAATTGAATCTAAACACAAATAGTAGGTATAATATTAAAATCGAACACATCCAAGTGAAACCTAATTGAGAGAATCCATCCAAATGAGAATAATTGAAAAATATAATTTGATTTGTTAATATAATTGATAGTAGAATAACATTGAATCACTTTTATAAACCTTAAGAATACAAATAGGACAATTTAAACGTTAGAGACACAAATAGGACTTACCCCAAATGTTCGGACAAAAACGATAGTTTACTCCATATTTTATCAGTAAAGACTCACAAAGATCCCACGGGAGGGACTTGAGAACAAGTTTAAAGACAAATCAATAAATCAACATCATAGAAAGAATATAAGCTAAAACAGCAACAATGGCATAATGAAATTTAAAGTCCTCTATCATTACATGTTCCCCTCTCTTTGTGCATGCTTCCTCCTCTCAATCCTTTTCTGAAGTCAATGATTTTTGTAAGTTATAACGTGGCCAATCAACTCTAAAATTATATGCTTTTCCAATTTTTTTGATAATTAAAATATTATAAAAAATAAAATATTATTTTTGTCTCTAATATTTGAGATAAATCTTATTTATATTCCTAACGTTTAAATCGTTTTATTTGTATTCTTAATATTTTAAGATATCCCGTACCATTAGAAAATCAACTAAAAAAGTAGTTAACTAAAATAAATTAGTTGAAATATAGGAGCTCTGTTATAACAAAAAAAAATTTAATTATTCTAATTTTTTAAATTTTAAAATTAAAAATACAAAAGATAAACTTAAATTAGTTTATATTATAATTGGCTCCTTAAATTTTTTCTAAAATACTTTTAGTATTATCTTACCGTCAATTATACTAACAAATTAGTATGGACTTACACATAAACAATAGTGTCCAATGTGGCAAACCACCCCTTCTTACTGTTAGTGTTCTAAAAGAAATAACTACATAAAAAAATAATATTACATATCTAAATTTTTTCCTAACTAAATTCAACTAAATTAATTTAATATAACAAAAATATGTTATAACTATTTTATTATTTAATTTTATTAAATTTAGTTCATAAAAAAATTTGGATACTCTACGTAAAATAATAAATAGTTAAAAAGGATAGAAAATCCTAAATCCTAAACCTTTCCCAGCTTCTATCTCTTCTCTGCATCTTCTCCTCCTTTCTTTTTGGTTATCGATTCCATGGCCTCGCAAGGCTCCCAAGGCACGCGTAGCAGGTCGAATCAGCAACCAGGCCCTTGACGCCCGTCGAAGGAGGACAACATGTTATTGTGGTGAGAGGCCCGTGCTTGCTACTTCGTCCACTGCAGAGAATCCTGTATGCAGGTTCTGGGCTGTGTTAATTATGTGGTTAGTACAAAATATTGTGTTTCTGTTGATAGTTATAGTTTGAAGTTATTTGAAGATATTTGTTTATATGACTGCTTTTGTGTTATTTTTATGGATTAGATTGGAAAAGAGTGAGGGTACTTTGTGCTTTGTGTGGTGGGCAGAATCCGAGGATGACCCAAGAGTTGCAAAATTGAGAAGAAAAGTCACAACTTTGAAGGATAAATTGGCAACGTTTCAACTGAGGTCTATAATTGTAGTATCATTTACTCTGGTTGAATGGACAGCTGCATTAATCTTACTATTTTAGTGTGTGAAAAGATGACTTTCACAACTAAGTGTGCCCTTTAAACAAAATAAAATGACATTATAACTAAGTGTACCCTTCAAACAAAATAAAAAATGACAATATTTTATGGTTGTGGAAACAAAGGAAAGAAAGAAAAATGGTTATATATATTAAAAAATAAATCAATTTTACATGGAAGAAGTTCGTCGACTAACCTAGTCTTGATATATACAGACATAATAACTACGAGTACAAATCAATATGAATGTGTTATTTCTTCTATTTCAATATTTGGGTATACTAGATCATCACAATCTCATATAACTTATCATGAATAGATTTTTGTCATTGATTAAGTAGAGAATCTAATCAATGATGAACCAAGTTCTTAATCCATTGCAAAAATCTATACATGATAAATCATACAAAATTTTTCGCACAGATCAGATCAGATGATCTGATCATATCCTTGGCTGTTATGTTTCTAGGCAAGAACAGAAATGATCCTCATCAAATAGTGTTGTGATCAAATCATGTGATGTGTCTCGGCGATCGTTCAGTGAAGATCACAAGGTACAAGGTACAAGGTATATCAATATTACTACATCACCTATGATACAATAGTTAGTTAGTTTGGTTAGACTTGATAAATGTGGTTAAATGCAGCTTGTGATGGATGCCACAATATTCGATTTAACCACATTTACATCTCTTAAATCCAACCAAATCAAAGAACTACTAGAGTGTGATTTGGCATATTGATGCATCTCGTGATCTTCAGTGCAAAATCAGAAGAAATTCATGCCCCAGCCTCTTCACCGCGGTATCCTTCAAATGTGTCTGATGATTTTGATAACCTTGAATGGTGCAAGAGACATGAAATTGAGTGTAGGTTTCAGGGGAGGTTGACGAGCGTTAACTTCTGTCAGGGAGTGAGGAGAGTCAGCAGAAGATGTACTATGATTACATTCATCACTATCATATTTTTTATCACTGTCAGAAAGCAAACAACAAATTAAAGGAACCCAAGCTAAGCTAAGACAATTAATCAGCTAGAGGTAGCCATGTGATACTAACTAACAGTAACAGCAAAAGGAAGTTACCCGATTATATTATGAATCTTGTTAATAATCCTGGAGCCAATGGAGTGTCTGGGACTGGATTTTGAATTGTGTTTTGGGCTATTGCGTTTGCGTGTATTCTCCTACAGAGCATAAAAAAAGATCATATCAGCATGTTCAAGTCATGATTAAGAATTAAGATTCTAGGATAACTAGCACTTACTTTTGGTCCCGGGTCTCCTTTAGGATGATAGAGTTGTTGTGGATGAATTAGGACATCTTGATCATGCAAATTTTGTACAAAGGCGTGTGTAAGGAGGGTTGCTGCTGTTGGTCGATCCGCAGGGTTCCTTCTGAAACACTGCTTAAGGAAATCCTGTCCCTCTGAAGATAGAGTTTCTGGTATAGGTGGGGATCTGTGTAGTACCTTGAACATTGCTTGAGGCTAATGCACAAAAATAGTGCAATAAACAAGTTTAATAAAACTACATGGGAAGATTAGAACAGAAAGTTCAATTATAAATGAGACGCTCACCCCTTCAAACTCGCTCCAAGGAGGTCTGCCAGTCAGCATTTCAATGATGGTGCACCCTAAGCTCCATATGTCGATGGCCATGGCAATGTCAGGATTTGATTCTTTCTTTATGGCAGCCATCATAAGCTTCACTCAACAAATTAGAGGAAAAAGAGCATGTCATTACTCATCATCAATTTAGAAATCTGTAATCCATAGTGATCATGATTCATAAATTACCTCTGGAGCCATCCAGTAGGGACTTCCCTTCAATGAAAGTTCATATGATTTCTCTGTCAGCTGGAAAAAGAAAACCACAAGTAAAATTGTAAAAACAAAAAATGCATTTGCTTGCTGGCTTTAATGATAATTCTTTAGTAATAACAACTAGAGACCAGTTATAACACCAGGTGAGAAAATTAACAGAATATTTATATATCTATATGAAATAAACTAAGATAGAACAACAGAACTTCGAAACTCACAATCTTTGACACCCCAAAATCTGCAAGCTTGACAATGCCAGAGGCATCAACCAGCAAGTTTGCACCTTTGATATCCCTAGAGCCATAAACAACAATGTCAATTAGACCCCACTTTTCTGGTTTAATAATGGCCATTAGACCTTATTAGCAAGAAATGGAACCCCAAAAAACAAAAGTTGTAGGCAGCACGAATGTTAGTTATACACTCATGATTTTTTTCATTTGTTTTGAGCATACGTATAAGCTTGTTTCAGCTTGCTCATCAGATTAGATTATTATATATCATATGCTGAGAGATAAACCAATTACGTTCGTTCCTTTCATCAAACTTTGTTACCTGTGGATAGTCTTTGTATTATGTAAGTATGCCAATCCAGAGAGAATATGCCGAGTGAAATTGCGAACAACAGACTCAGTCATAGCTCCACAATTTTCATGTATAAATTTATGAATTGATCCAGGATGAACATACTCCATATATATGTACAAGTGATCACCAACCTAACAACAAAGATATTTTAGATATTCAATCTTACTTGACAATCATAAAAAGCCTTAAACTTTTACTTAGATTCTATAAGTCTAGTGGGAACAAGAAGCAAAATTTACTCACTATTTCACTGCCATAATACTGCACAATGTTAGGGTGGTGTAGCTGACGGAGAATTCGGATTTCCTGAAATAAGGAATTGTTTAGAATAACAGGCTAATCATTGTCCAAAAAGATCAAAATAATATTCCATTAGTTATCCAAAGAAATTTACAAACTATTCTTGAACAGACATCAGCTCCTGTGGTCCCATTTAGATCAACATTAAAAATTAAAAGACTTGAGTGTAGAACCTGCTCTAGTTGCTTTAAGGAATCAGCAGACTTAGGATCATCATGAATCAGATCCACCTCTTTCATTGCACACGATGCTCCCGTTTCTCTGTTAGATAAACATGAATGCACATGAGTTATGATAGAGAAGGCATACTTTGAAGTCAATAAACAAAAAAAATGAAGTGCATACAGGTTGGTAGCATGATAAACACTTCCAAATGATCCACGGCCAATGAGTTTCCCTTTCTGCCATTGACCCTTCTTCATGGAGGGTGAAATTTCAGAAGTTTGATGCATGATAGTTGATTGAGCCGGTGATGGAGATGGAGATGGAGATTTAGGCGGAAGGGGTAATGGATGTGCATTGTTTTCAGGCCGCTCTTTGGAGCAAAGATTATAAGGCTGAGATCCCTCTCGAATGTTATTAGGAGTGTGGAAGGGACTGCGGCCGCGAAGGGAAGAAAGGTCTGGACTGTGAAGTGTTTTCGCCGGTGACACTTTGAAAGTTTCATTGAAATCTTGAATAAAATGTATGGAAGGATCATAGAAATCTAAGTTGCTGGATCTACGCGGACTTGTAACAGGACTGGATAGTACGCTTGTTGGGGCACTCTTGGCAGCATAATGCAGTTTCAACTCAGAAATAGTCTCAGAGTAACTCTCATGAGAGTGTTCTTGGGGATCTTTGTATGCAATATTGCCTGCAGATATGACAAGCTAATAAGGTTCATGACCAAAAACATATAACATTCAATTTCAATACATGAACAATAATGGAGAAATCACCAGATAGCACCGTTGTAGATGGTATATTGACCCTTAAATATCTTGCACTCTGGATCGTCGGATCAAAAGATGCTCTGCGCAAATTGCTTGGAGATCTCACATTTTTAGCTGCATCATGATCCGCACTCTTTCTGGTACTTTATACACAAACATAACACCAAAAGGAATCAAATTATAACTCATTAGGAGCTGATTTCATTAAACTATATTAAAAAGAAAAAAAACATACACGTCAAAACCAAAATCAGCTATTAAAATCAAGTACGAGTATAAAATACATATTGAAATACAAAATATACATTAAAATCAGTTAATTTGGTGGTTGATTTGGTGTGCACATGGCATTTTTGGAAAAAAAAATCGCATAAGAAATAAATGGAACAAGAAACATAGCAGCCCTGTCTATAACCAAAGACTACTGAGATTTTATGACAAGGTATATAAAGTTATAAACTAAGCATAAAAACCCTATATGATATAAAGTATGAAGTTTTGACCAAGTCCAATACAATAATCAAACACAAATCCAAGTGAAGATAATAAACTAGAAACTGAGAGGCACGGCAACATTAATAATGATGCTTAGGGCTTACCGCGGAGTGGCAAAGAAAGGATGACCGGAATTGGGACTAGTTGACTCGGGACGGCGGGTCAACGGGGAGTCAGGACGTGGCAGGGGGAGAGGCACGGGAGGCGAGTCGAAGGACTTGAAAGAAGGGAGAGGAGAAGCCGGCAAGGAATAGGTGTCGGTGGCAGCGTCATGGTCGCGGAGTCTCCTCTGCCTCGTAAGCCTCCGCTGCTGAATCGACTGCCCCTTGCTGTCAGCGGCAGCTGAAGAGACAGTTGAACAAGAAAAATAAAAAGTAGAAGAAGAAGAAGGCTTGTTATAGTTAGAAGAATCCATCTGAGACGGAGAAGAAGAAGAAGAAGAAGAAGAAGGGAGTAGGACGGTGGCGGTGGCGGTGGCTGTGGTTGTGGTTTCTGAAGTCGTCGTCGTCGTCGTCGTCATGTGAGGAGTGCCACTTTTTGGCTATGACGACAGAGGCATAGGAAGAGGAATAAGTTACAAGTTCCGTCAACCGTGGGAAGCAACTCCGCTACTTCTCAAAATAATACTGTGCCTTGTGTTTTGTGTTGGACTTGAATTAATTTCAATATACGCATTCTATCAAGGTTTAAGTGGTCAACACCTTTGACTTTTGGTTAAATTAAACGGGTAAACTTTGAAGACAGATTAAGCGTTCACAATGGGATATACTCACTATCACAAACTTATTACGTCCAATTGGAAAAAATAGCGTGAAGTCAAATTACCTTTTATTTTTAATATGATAAAAAATTCACCAAAATTTAAATACCTTGTCGTTGAAAATTACTTCTCTATAATTATCATTTAATGTTTTGATTAGTCTCTACTGCTAATGTTTAACACCCTTTGAAAAAAAAAATATTGCCACTAATAGGAATATTTGCTATGGTTAGCTAATGACATGCATGTAGAGAGTGACATGTGAAAGAAAGAACCAACTACCAAGTCATATGAAGAAGGGGTAAACGGAGAAGAACTTAATAAATAATAAAGTTGCTACAAGCAGGGTTAAGAAAGGATGTAGAGACGAAACAATAGAGTGAAAATGAACTAATTAAATAAATAATGTAATTATCTTATTATCATCAGTTCATTATTCAAATTTTTAGTATTGTTATTTAAAAGCAATATAAATTGTAAAACTCAAATGGAAACTTAATTAAGTATAAGTATAAATAATAATAGTATATTGACCTTAGTTTACTTTTATCAAACTTTTAACTAAATTCTTATGATTTGAAAATTTATAACTAAATTTATATAACTAAAAGAATATTTTTAATTAAGTCTCTGTTAACCGTTAAAATAAAAATAACATTATGAAAATTTAATATTCAAAACTTACACTAAATACAATAATGGATATTTTAAAAATAGTTTGCTTATTTTTTACCGACATTTTAATATTTAGAGTAAAAATTATTTTCAGTTCCTAATTATTTATTTATTAGGCATTTGTTTAATCCACTCCTTATAACAAATTGGTCAGGTCACACACTAATGTGTTAGGTAACATGTTTACAGTGTTGTCTCTTTCGTAATAGGAACAAATCCTCCCTCTCTTTCCAAAATTCTCTCTTCCTATGTCTAAACTCTTCGCTAAGCTCAAGACCCGTGAGAAGAAGTTCAAATTAGTTGCCGACCACGTCAACTCCCTCCATTACCACCACCACCGCAATCCCTCCGTCTTCTCTTTCACGTGATCATGGTGCGATGTCTCCATAAAAGTCCAAAATATACACTATCAGTACCTCGAATTTTCAAGTTCTGATGATGATATTATTGATTACAATGATGATTGTGATGAGGATGAAGAGGAGTGTGAGTGCGATGATAATGATTTTGATGATGATTCCGAGGAAGAGGTGAGGCAGATTGGAGGTGTTGGCATTAGGGTTTTGGAGCTAAGGGAGGCGATGGTGAAGAGGGAGGAGAAGAGAAGGAAGAGAGAGTTTCAGAGGGAGAGAGGAGGCGGCGTCGGAAAGGGAGCGAGAGAAGCGGAGAAGAGATCATGCTAGATAGTTGAAGAGCTCAGGGGGCGATTTATCCGCATTACGAAGGAGACAGCCACATAGACACGTTACTTGACACGTCAGCATGTGACCTACTGCCAACCGGTAACAGGGATTGGATTGAACAAATATGAAGGTAGGTGGGGATCGATTTGTATTTTTATAATTGTTAAGAATAAGGGTGCACAAGACCTGGTCTGGCTCGAAAACCCAGACCAAATTCAGCCACTTCGGGGCTAATTTGGCCCGACTTCATTATGGCTTGGTCAGACCCGAGGTTTCAATAAATGGCCCTAATTATTCATTAAATTGGGTTCGGACTAAGGCTCGAGTCACTCGGCCCTGACCCATTGGACCTGTGTATATGTAGTAAAAAAAAACAAAATATACATTCTATTTTGTGACTTCATGTTCAATGTTCACAACTTTATTCTTCAGTCTTCACAGTTCACATGACTCATGTTCAGGGGCTAGGGCACAACACACACACTCTCAACCCTTTCCAGAGGCGCAGCGCCGCAGCCCCCAACGGCCAGCGGAGAGCTCTTCCTTCACACCTCCATGCCATTTGTGCTTTTTAGCTCACTCCCTCCTTCACCACCAATCTTCTTTAGTTTTTTCAATGTCCCTTTTTTCACCTTCTTCCTCTTTCTCCACCATGTTTGATCAACCACCACGCCAGCAGCTCACCGTTAATCACCGTGCGCACTAACAATTCACCGTCAACCACCTCTCAAAGACTCAGACTTTTCACCAGCATAGTGTTCATCGTAAGACAGCAGAGCAGGTAATTTGTTTTTGTTAAAAACCATTGATTTTCATTTTTTTTCTTACAACTACTAGCCTACTGGGTGCTAAATACTTCACCTATTTTGTTCGTTTTGTTATTTTTTAGAAAAAACTAATAAAATTGTTGATATTGTTCTTACCATAATTGATTTAATTTTGGAAAAAACAAACAAAATTGATTTTTTTTTGTTTAATTTCTTGGTTTATATTTTGAATACTTCAATGATAGGAGTTACAGACTAGACGAAAGTAGGAAGAAGTTGTTGATTAGAGATAGCAATCAGCAAATCATAGGAATTATGATATATTGTGAATCTCTGTTTAGGAAGTAGGAACAGTAATTTCATTTTTATAATATGCACCGTCAATAACTATAATTGATCCCTTCGACTTTAAATTTGATGTTATTTAAAAATCAAATATCAATAATTAGAAAGTTATATCTGTGCATTTTATGTTATTGTGCCATAGTTGTTAGCGAGCTCTTTGCAATGCTCTTCAACTCCACTTGTCCTTGTCTTTGTATTAAGACTAACTGACTAAGCCATTGGAGTAATAAAAATAAATCTTTCTTATTTGTTTTGTTTTTCTTTTTGGATTAGTAGATTAAACATTTAATGCTCTTTTCATTTATTATTGTTAAATTTAAGATGATAGTTATGATATCAGAGCAACATGTTACAACTTAAAAATCAAACTATGCTTATTCAAAAGGAATAACACACATGCATATAAAAGGAATAGAAGACAATCATGCCATTGAAAGTACTAAAAACAAATAAGAGGAGAAGAAACTTAACCACCTTATCGATCTTCATCATTGTTGTTGTCATTTTCCTCCTATTCTTCTCCTCCCACGCCAAACTTAAAATGATTGCTTGTCTTCAAGCAACAAATAAAACTGTGGTGATGGAGTTTATGATTAATCATGAATGTCTTTAAGAAGAGATGTGAGTAATGCATGTGTTTAAGCAAGAAAAATTAAAGATAATAATAAAGGCACAAGAAAGAAACAGAAACAATGTGATTGCATCAATAAGTGAGTTGTGCATGGTACTTTGCATGAAAGGTAAGTGGTAATATCAAACTTAATGTGACACTTTCATTTGAAAATGATGCAAGTACCCCGTGAAGATTTGGAAATTAAATTTGTTGTATGGAAACACCAAACTTATTCTATGCAATCTCATGCCAAATTATTTGAAAGTAAACTAAGCAAAGAAAGAAAGTGTTACCTATGGTTGGGTTGCCTCCCAACAAGTGCTCTTTTAATGTCATTAGTTTGACATGTGGTTGTTAACTTTCTTCCTCTTCTTCCAGTTGGTTAAGAAAAATGACTTCAAGGGGGAAAAGGAGAAAATTAATGTCCCCTGTTTTGATCTTCTCCCAGCAAGCTTTCTTTTGTTATTAGCTTGACTCACTTTGATTGTTGGGTTAGGGGTGGGATTGCTTGTTGTTGACCTTTTTCTTCTTCATGGATATTGTTCTCCGTTCCTTGGTCACAATCCTCTTTTTAGTGCTTTTCTTGATTGCCTTCACTTCTTTGATTTCAAGCTTTGGGTGTTGTGTGATTGTTGGGGTGTCTCCTTCATCAAGAACCTCTTGGATTGGTGATCCAATGAACTCACCTTCTATGCAACTTTCTGCTTCATGGGAATGTGGACTTTCTTGATTGTTTTCCTCTCTTCCTTCTGCAAGATTTTGCATTGATTCTTTTGGGAGTGATTTGCATGTTACTTTGTCACCTCAAGTAGCCTCTGTGGATACGGAATCCTAGGCTTATATGCCTCCACAACCTCCTTCTTCATTGGAATTTCACTTGATACAGGAGACCTTGATGAGCAGATATTTTATACGCTTTTTGCCATCATTTTCATATAGTTTTTAGTATGTTTGGTTTAATTTTTATTAAGTTTTCATAGGTTTTAGTGTAAAATTCACATTTTTTATTCTACTTTGAGTTTGTGTGTTTTTATGCAATTTCAGGTATTTTTTGGCTGAAATTGAGGAGCTAGAGCAAAAGTCTGATTCAGAGACAGAGAAAGCACTACAGATGCTGTTCGGATCTGACCTCCTTGCACTTGAAAGAGCTTTTCTGAAACTATAGAAGTCCAAATGGAGCATTCTTAACGGATATGAAAAGCTGACTTCTAGAGCTTTCCAGCAATATATAATAGTCCATACTTTGCTTCAGAATTGAAGGCCCAAAACTGGCATTCAACGCCAGTCTCCTGCCCCAGTCTAGGCGTCCAGCGCCCACAAAGAGGAGACCAGCATCCAAACGCCCAAAGAGGACCCCCTGGCCAGCGTTCAATGCCCTAGAGGCCTCCTAGCATGTGGATCTCATCAAAGCTCAGCCAAACACTCACCAAGTGGGCCCCAGAAGTGGATTTTAGCACTAAAAGACTGTTTTACCATTTCTTATGTAATCCTTAGTCATTAACTTAGTATTTAAAGAAGTTTTACACGATCTTCAAAGGGAGATCGGCCATATTTCATTTTTCACATTGTATTTTCTATCAGTATGAGTTTCTAAACCTCCTAGGTTGAAGGGAGGATCCTTGCTAAGTTTTATGGATTAATAAAAGTATTACTGTTTCTCTTCAATCCGTGTTTGATTCAATTCTAAGATGTATCTTCGTTATTCAATTTGATGAATGGGATGAACCGTGACAATCATCTTCGTTCTTCATACTAAGACCGTGTGCCTGACAACCACCTGTGTTCTTCTTGGGTTCGTGTGAATACGTAATTGGAAAGCATCGAACCACCAACTTGATTATACATTTCTTAGACGGCTAATCCACAACTTCTTTGGGGACTTCTCGAGACACCAGTTCAGCTGAGGTATGGGAAGATTAGGGTCTCTGTGGTAGAGGCTAGAACCCAAAGGTGCAGCATTCTTTGATCCGGAAGATTTGACCTTGTCTGTGGCGTTTTGAGTATGATCATTAAGGAGAATGGACTGTAGGAGCTTCACCCTCAATCAGAATGGATCCACACTAACCCTGGGGTTCAGATCTGGAGGAGCATTAGCGACCTCTCAACCGGCGACAATCACATAAAGCCTGCCATAGAAGAAATCATTCACAATTGAAGAAGACAGTAAAGACTAGAGTTAATCCAGAAGGACAAAGCATCTCCAAGCCTTAACCATCTTCTTATCATTGTAAATAGGTCAACCTAGTTCAGATCTCACTATTCCTTTTATGCTATTAAACAACATACCAACATCTCCTACTCACCTGACTAAAATCTGCAAGATAACCATAGCTTGCTTCAAACCACAATTCTCGTGGGATCGACCCTGACTCGCTCAGGTATTACTTAGACGACCCAGTGCACTTGTTGGTTCAGTTGTACGAAGTGTGGAGATTCGTGCACCAAGTTTTTGGCGCCATTGTCGAGGATTGTTCGAGTTTGGACAACTGACGGATTATCTTGTTGCTTAGATTAGGTATTGTCTTTAATTTTGTTAGAGTCTTTTATTTTTATTTTCTTCTTCTTTTTTTTTCGAAAAAATCAAAAAAAAATTTTAAAAACCTTTTCTTTTCTTTATTTAATCTTTGTTTTTGGTTTGAGTCTTATGTTTTTGTTTTTGTTGAAATTTTCGAATTCTTTGAGTCTTTCTTTCTAAAAATTTTCAAAAATAGTTTCTTTTTTTAATCTTGTGTCAATCTTTAATTTTAGTGTCTTCTTGTGTCTTTTCTTTATAATTTTCAAAAATTGTGTCTTTTGTTTTTAAAATTTTTAAGTTTGGTGTCCTTTGCATGTTCTTGTTTTCTTTGAATTCTTTGAGTTTTGTTCTTGGTATTCTTCTTGATCTTCAAAGTGTTCTTATTTTTCTTTTTGTTTTGATCTTAAAATTTTTAAGTTTTGTGTCTCTTTGTATTTTTCTTTAAAATTTTCGCATAGTAGGTGTCTTAAATCTAAAAATTTTAAGTTTGGTGTCTTTTTATTATTTTTCTCTTTCTTCATTAAATAAAAAAATCAAAAAAATAAAAAATTTTTTCTTATCTTTAATTAATTTTCGAAAATTTTAATTAAAAATTACAAATTTTAATTTCAAAATCATTATCTTATCTTATCTTAGTTTGAAATTTCAAAATTCAAATCTTTTCAAAATCAAATCATTTCAAAAAATCATATCTTTTTCAAAATCTTATCTTATCTTTTATCTCTCTTCAAAATTCAACAATCTTATCTTATCTTATTTCAAATTCAAATTTCAAAATCAAACCTTTTCAAAAATCAAATCTTTTCCAAATCTTTATCTTGTTTCAAATTTAAAATTCAAAATTTAATTTTCAAAATTTCAGATCTTAAATTTCAAATTCTTTTTAAATTTAAAACTTATCTTTTCTTAACCTAACTTTTCTTATCTTTTCTATCTTATCTTCTTTTAAATTTTAAAATTAAATCTTTTTCAAATCTTTTTAATTCTTATATTATCTTGTGGACTTTTTCAATTATTTTTAAATTCAAATCTTTTCTAATCTTCTATCTTATCTTTATTTAAAATCTTTCTTAATTAGTTACTTGTTTACTCTCTCTTCTTTTTTCAAAACCTCCTAACTAATTCTTCTCTCTCCTATTTTCGAAAATTCTCTTCTATCTCTTTCTTATATTTTTGAAAATTCATCATTTAATTTTCAAATCTTTTTAATTTATTAACCTTTATTTTCGAATTTCATAAATAAATAAAACAAAAATAAAAATATTTTAATTCTTGTTTATCTTTTCTACTTCTAATTCTTCTCCTCTCTTTATTCGAATTCTTCTTCTCCTTCTTCTATCTTCATTCTTCTTTCTCTTCTTTCTTCACATCTCACAAGGAGTCCTCTGTTCTTGAACATAGAGCTCCCATTCTCCTCTTTTCTTAGTTTCTTCTTTTCTTGTTTATGACCAGAAACAGGGATAAAGAACCTCTCTTTAATCTTGATCCTGAACATGAGAAGACTTTAAGGAGGAGCTTACAACAAATTAAAGCACAACACTCCGGAAGAAACCTTTCAAAAAATTTTGAACAAGAAGCTGAAGACATGGCCGAACATGAAGGAGAGGCAAGAAAGGTGCTTGGTGACTTTACCATGCCTACCTCTGACTTTTATGGCAGAAGCATCTCTGTACCTGCCATTGGAGCTAACAACTTTGAGCTTAAGCCTCAGTTAGTCTCTCTTCTGCAACAGAATTACAAGTTCCATGGACTTCCACTGGAAGATCCACACCAATTCCTGTCGGAATTCTTGCAAATCTGTGATACGGTTAAGACCAATGGAGTGGATCCTGAGGTTTACAGACTTATGCTCTTTCCCTTTGCTGTAAGAGACAGAGCTAAGATATGGTTGGATTCTCAACCAAAAGAGAACCTAGACTCTTGGAAAAAGCTGGTCAATGCTTTCTTGGCTAAATTCTTTCCTCCTCAAAAGATGAGCAAAATCAGAGTGGAAGTTCAAACCTTCAGACAAAGAGAAGGTGAATCCATCTATGAAGCTTAGAAAAGATACAAGCAACTGATCAGGAGGTGTCCTCCTGACATACTCTCAGAATGGTCTATCCTAGAAATTTTCTATGATGGTCTGTCTGAGATGTCCAAAATATCATTGGACAGCTTTGCAGGTAGATCACTCCACTTGAAGAAAACGCCTACAGAAGCAAGAGAACTCATTGAGATGGTTGTAAACAACCAATTCATGTACACTTCTGAGAGAAATCCTATGAACAATGGGGTCTCTCAGAAGAAAGGAGGTCTTGAAGTTGATACTCTGAATGCCATATTAGCTCAAAACAAGATCTTGACCCAACAGGTCAATATGATCTCTCAGCATTTAACTGGAATACAAGCTGCAGCTGGCAGCACTCAGGAAGCTTCTTTTGAAGTAGAAGCTTATGATCCTGATCAACCCACCATGGAGGAGGTGAATTACATGGGAGAACCCCATGGAAATATCTATAACCCTTCATAGAGGAATCATCCTAACCTCTCATGGAAGGATCAACAGAAACCTCAGCAAGGTTTCAATAACAATCAAGGTGAAAGAACCCAGAATAGGTTCAACAACAGGCCACCATTCCCATTTTCTCAAGGAAATTTGGAGACTCCTAAGTAGAGCCTTTCTGACTTAGCCATTCTAGTCTCCAGCCTCTCTAAGACCACTCATAGTTTCATAACTGAAACAAGATCCTCCATCAGAAATTTGGAGGTACAGATTGGTCAACTGAGCAAGAGGATTGATAACGTGAGAATTCTTATTGATCTAGAATCAATCAAAGACAAGAATCAATTCATTGGTAGCATAGTCCAAACCAACAATGAATTCTCAAGATCAAATATTAAATTCAATACAAAATAACCGAGAGTAATTAAACCTCGGATCGTCTTCCCTAGGAGTTGTAATGAAATCTACAATTATTGGCTATGAGAGGGAGCATGGGAAATTAGCAATGAAAGCAAGAGAGCAAGAGATGTAAATAGCAAGGAATTAAATGATTATGTAAGGAATTAAAATCAAAGCAATAAGAAACAATGAAAATGGAAATTAAGTGCTAAAAAGGACTCTTGGCAAGAAATGGGTAATTTAGGTTTTCTATCCTAGTTGTGGACCACAAACATGGCAATAGTGTGGAATTAATCCAAATTAGTCAATCCTACTTGAGAATTAGTCAAAAGAGCGTAATTAATCTCAATCCATAAGTCCTAGTCAACTCACTAATTACTTAGTGAAAGACTAGCGTCAATGGAAACCAAACTAATTAACCATTCTCACACAATGCGGAATGGACATCCACAACTCAATTCCATCCAAACACCCAATTTCTCAACCAAGAGTGTGAAAACTAAACATACAAGAAATTAGACATCAAAGCATTTAAATGCAAGGAAAGGAAACTTCAAATGCAAGAAAGCATCTTGGCAAGTAATTGAGAGCTAAGGCTACCTATCCTAGCCATTAACCACAAACACATGATGATTATGAAGAGTTAATCCTACTTAGTCAACCTTACATAAAAAATAAGTCAAATAGGCATAGCTAATTTTAATCCATAAGTCCTATGTCAACACTAAGGGTCACATAGAGTCAATGGAGACCAAATCAACTAACTACTCTAATGTATCAAACAAGAATGGACATCAATGACTCAAAGAACACTAAAGTCATCAATTTCAAGCCAAGAGTGTAGAAAAACTAAGTGAAAACTAAGCCAAGCATTTTATCAATCACTTGGTGTGCATGAAAATAAAATAATATTGAACTGCATTAAAAATAAATTCTAAAATACCAAAAGCAAGGAAATGACAATAACAACTAAAGAAAGCAATAAATGACATGAAAACATAAATTTGCATTAATTAGAATTAAAATAACAAAAGTGTTCATAACATAAAAATTGACATAAAAGAGAAAATAACAAAAGAGATGAAGAAAATAAAGACAAGAAAGCATAGAAACATAAATGAAACTACACTAAAGCAAGAATTAAAGTGCTGAAATTAAAAGAAAACTAAGCTAAAAATCCTAATTATAGAGAGAGGGGGGCTTCTCTCTCTAGAAACTAAAAGAAAACATCAAAAAAGCTAAACCTAATTCCCCCCTTCACTCCTCTTCACTTTGGCCTCATATAGCTTCAGAAATGAGTTGGACTGGGTTCTGGAGGCCCAAAATTCACCCCCAGCGATTTACAATTAATGAGCTGACGTAATTCGGGTCACGCGTACGCGTTGCCTGGAAAAAATCCATCCACGCATATGCTTAGGTCACGCGTACGCATCACTCGCAAATCCCTCTTGTGCGAACGCACGCATACTTGTGCGTACGTACGGGTGCTGAAACTTCCAAACTCCATTTCTTCATGGTTTCTTCCCTTTTGCATGGTCTTTTCCTCACTTCTTCAACCCATACTTGCCTTGAAAATCTGAAATCACTTAACAAATACATCAAGGCACCAAATGGGATTAAAGTGAATTAAAATTGACTAAATTAAGTACAAAAGAGCATGTTTTTACTTTCAAGCACAATTTAGGAAGAAATCTCAAAAGCATGCTAGTTAGATGAATAAATGTGGGTTTATGTGATGAAATCCACTCAAATTAAACCAAAATATATCGTAAAATATGGACTCATCAAGGATCCCTGAGACCCCTCCTAACACTCTTCCTAATAACACTGAAGTGAACCCAAGAGAAGAGTGCAAGGCCATCACCACTGAGGTTGAGACCGAAATTGGAGAGACTGGAAAGGCATTGAACGCCAGTGAGGAAGACCTCACTGGGCGTTCAACGCCCCAGCAGGCAGGAAAGCTGGCGTTGAATGCTAGCCAGGACATCCCTGCTAGGCGTTTAACGCCCAAAATGGTACGGGAACTGGCATTTAACGCCAGTAAGGGTATACAGCATGGGCGTTCAACGCCCAAAGAGCCATTAGAGCTAGCGTTGAACGCCAGTAAAGGCACACCCCCTGAGTACTCAGTACCCACTCAATAAATCCTATCCAAGAACTAAAGGAAGCCAAGGCTCATATAGAGACCATAGAGGTTCCCTTGCATGCACTCCTGTAGTACATGAGTTCTGATGAATACTCATCCTCTAATGAGGATGAAGACACTAGGGAAGAGCAAGTTGCTTGGAACCTAGGAGCTCTTATGAAGTTGAATGCCAAGCTATTTGGTACAAAGCCTTTGGAGGAAGAACCTCCAGTACTTTCCAAAGAACTCAAAGCTTTGGTTCAGCAGAAGCTACCTCAGAAGCTTCCAGATCCTGGACGCTTCCTAATTCCTTGCACCATAGGCACCATGATGTCTTTATTCCTTTTTTATTGGTTAATTTAATTCATATAATAATCTTGAGGGACTAATTTTTATATATTTTGCAGATGTTACTAAAACATCCACACAACAAGAATCAAGTTCAAAATCTTGATAGCAAGCTACGAATCAAATGACTTTTGCTCTGTAGTTATTTGTTACTTAATATTTTGTTGTTATTGGTTGGTATGACATTATAAATTATTATTATGTTAATCTTGTGTTGGTTGTTAACTTTGTTTCAATCGTCTTTTGAAATTTGAATGTTTAGTGTGTAATTGACATAATTAGGGTTAAGTACTTTTTTTTTCTCTAAGATCTGAGGTCAAAATCAAAATTGTCCCCGACTTTTTTCATATTAAAATCATCCTCAACGTTACAAAACATTATAAAATCATCCTTTTGTCCATAAACGATATTTTTCAGACAATTTTGCCCTTAAACAAAAATAAAAAACCCTCCTCACCCTCACTACTAACTTCTGCATCATCATCATCATCGCTACGCATCTTTCTCCCTTTTTCTTTTCTCATCGCCATCACCACTGCCACCATAATCATTACCATTACCACCATAACCAGCACACCTTCTTTCTCTCTATTACCCATTCATCATCCTAAATCACTATCACCCGCCCACAAACTACCCCCAACCCTTTTCTTTCAGCAACAGCAAATTCAGCAATAGCAACAACCATAAAATAAATCAATAGCAACATTCCCAAAATAAATCAACAGAAATTTCAGATTAAACAATAATTTAGCAATTATCAACTGTAACTTCAGATCCAAAATCAGCAACAACAGAAATTAAAAAAAATTAAAAAGAAAAAAATGATGTTTACGTTCTTCAAAAATAAAAAAAATAATAAAAGGAAGAACAAAAATAGGAACAGGAAACTCAAAAGAGGGGGTGGTGTTGCTGTCGTCCGTTGCCGTCACGGTTAAAGAAAAGAGGAGAAAAAAGCGACGGTGCGGGAAGCTACTGCTGCTGGCACTGTCGCAGCTGTGGTTGAGAATAGGAACAAATCGAGAGAGGGAGAAGAGTAAATCCCCTCACCACCAGAAGCTCGATGATGGTGATGGAGCTCGACGCCGATAGAGCAGCTCCCACCTCAGACATGATGCGATGGCAGCGGCCACACTGGTGTAGGAGACTCAAATCGGCGGCCTGAGCTGAAACGACGCTGTTGAGGTAAATGCCGACATAGTTATCGTTGAGGACTAAAAAGGGATTGGGATCGCCGAGGGAGTGGTCGTAGTGGGAGATGAGGAAGGTGAGGCCGACGCCAATGGAGGAAGGGTTGAGGTTGGCGATGGAGAGGGAGAAGAAGGTGGACAAGAAGGCGAGGGCAGAGATGGTAGGGTGGCGAAAAGGGATAGAAGAAGAATTGGGGTTTCGGGGGAAAGGGGAGTTCGAAGAGAGTAGGAGGAAGGAGATGGGAGGAAAGAGAGTGAAGAGATAACGGGGGTGGGGTTGAAGGGTTTTGTTTTTGTTTTTTAATATTATTTTTAGTAATTGTTAAAGGTAATTTAGTCAAAAAATTAAAATTGAGGTAAAAAAATGACGATTTTATAACGTTTTGTAACGTTGAGGATGATTTTAATAAGAAAAAAGGTCAGAGACGGTTTTGATTTTAACCTCAGACCTTAGGGACGAAAAAAGTATTTAACCCACATAATTATTATTATAAAACTTTAAATTATTATTATTAGACTCTAAATTATTATTATGTGAATGTTGCAATGTTATGGAATAATTATTTTCTAAAATTTAGAGGTTCAAAAGATGTAGAATCCAAACTTTGATGATGTCGTGATAAAGTTGATCAAGATCCATACTTCATCCAGTTTATACCCGACTTTAGTGTGGCCCAAAAGTAACACGATTTCATCAGATTTAGGGTCGGATAAGGATCTCATAAATAGACCTGGTCATTATTTAGGATCGGATCTGGGTTAAGGCGAATCCGAGCCCCATGTGCACTCCTAGTTAGGGGACGTAATTTTCATCAGGTAAATGATTAGAGACCAAAAAAGTCTTTCACTCTAATATTTATTTTATAAAATTATAGAAACCCACCGAATAAGAACAGACTGAAGTTTAGAGGAGGGGGACACTTACCCCTACTAAGTTTAAAAAAAAATTCTATATATATATATATATATATATATATATATTTGTTTCCATTGTAATTATATTTTTATCCCCACAAAAATTTATAAAATTTTATCTTGAGATTTATGTTAAAAATAATTTTTTATTAAATTTAACATGTAACAATATTTAGTTTATTAAATTTGATTTAATATCAAAATTAAAAATAAGTAAATAAATTAACTCAATAAAAAATTAATAAACAGTGATAATATAATTTTTAAAATTAATCAACTAGTTAATTGCCAAACCAAAATTTAGTTTTCTAAATATAAGTAAATTTATCGATATCTTTTTTTGCCTTCAAAAATGAGTTAAGATAAGAAAAAATAGTATTTATCTATTAATTAATATTCTTTATTTTAAATTTAGGACAAAAAACTAGAATAAACCAAGGGAAGTTGCAAATTACCTAAATGAGCCAAAGTGAAATTTGTTTCAGCAATGAGTCAAACCCTATATTTATATAATTCAAACCAGCATGGTTCGAACTCCATTCATTAATAATTCGAACCAGGGAGGTTCGAATTACATGGAGAGAAGTTGGTTCAAGTAAATCGAATCAGGGTGGTTCGAATTACAGAGGAAGAAACTGCAGCACATAATTCGAACCAAGCTAGTTCGAATTATATGGGGAGACGCTGCATCAAGTAATTCGAACCAAGCTGGTTCGAATTACACAAACCCAAATTCGAACCAGTCCGGTTCGATTTAGTGGTAGACAGTGTAGTATATATATGGTTGTAAACGTGAGTTGCTCTCATTAGAGGGTGTAAGATGGCTAGTGAGGAGAGTTTTGTGGTTTTGGTTCACCACAAAGGATCCATTAAGAGGAAAACTCGCTCCGGTGTGAAGTTTACAGATAAGGATCCTCTCTGTATTGTCGTGAAACCAACGACGAGCTATGATGACCTTGTTAGATCTGTGCTGATGAAACTTGGTCTGGAAGGTGCGAAGCGAGTTAAGAAGTTTTTCTATCGCATTCCAATCACTGTCTTGCAGGATACCGTGAAGTATGATTGTTTCACAATTGGTAGTGATGAGGACCTGCAAGTCATGTTTCTATGTCGGAGGCAGTTTTCCGAGGTGAGGACACCAGAGTTGTTGGCAAAGCTGGTTGATGTGGTATCCAGCTCAGGGGGTTCGAACCGGAATGCCACCACTAAAGCCGCGGCGGCCGGTTCCAATTTCAGGCCTGTCGTTGCTTCTTCGTCCGTCCCTGTGTACGAGCCAGCGGTCCAACCAGTCGCTTCCCCATCTTTTGCTGTTGATCTCAATGATGGAGTAGGCGACGTGGTAGGATCAGTTGATATTCTGCCGAACGCTTTACAGGGAGTACCACCGGTTGGCGTCGGAGACGGAGTGTTGGGTGATGTAGAGGAGGACGACGTCGAGCCGGATATGATTGAGGATGACAGCGGCGACGAGGTTGGAGCGACTGAGCCTGCATTGGCGGTCGGTGGTTCTAGTTCTGGCACACAACAGTATCCACCACATTTTTCCTCTTTGGACCTGGATGCCATGAGGCAAGAGGGTGTTTCAGGGCACTCTGTTGGATTTGGAGCTAGAGATGCTGAAGGGACTGCTGGTTTGACAGAGTTTCATGTTGGTCAGCAATTTCAGGATAAAGATGAGGCCCTGTTAAGTGTGAAGACTTACAGCATCCGGCGAGGGGTACAGTACAAGGTTGTGGAGTCTGATCATCGCCGTTATGTGGGCAAGTGTTCTGAGTTTGGGAATGGGTGCACATGGTTGATTCGACTGAGTCTGCGGCAGCGGAAGGGCATTTGGGAGGTCAAACGGTACAATGGACCTCACACTTGTCTTGCGACCTCCATCTCGAGTGACCACAGGAGCTTGGATTATCATGTGATTTCGGCGTTCATTATGCCAATGGTTAGGGCTGATGCATCCGTCAGCATCTCTCCTAAATGCCACGGCAGCACACTTCGGGTTTAGGCCGACTTACAGGAGGGTCTGGATGGCGAAGCAGAAGGCAATTGCCTTCGAATACGGTCACTGGGATGAGTCATACAACGAGCTCCCCAGGTGGGTTTTGGAAGTCCAGTTGACGATGCCCGGTACTGTTGCAATCCTACGGACGAGCCCCGTTCGAGTTAGTGGACAAGTAGACGAGTCTCAAGCTTTTTTCCACAGACTTTTCTGGACATTTTCACCGCTCATCCAGGCATTTCGCCATTGCAAGCCCCTAGTTAGCATTGACGGCACCCATCTGTATGGGAAGTACGGGGGTACTTTGCTCATCGCGATTGCACAGGACGGGAACTCCAACATTCTACCTGTTGCATTCGCACTAGTAGAAGGTGAGAATGCAGAGTCTTGGTCATTTTTTCTCTCCTACCTTCGACAGCACGTGACACCGCAGCCCGGTCTTCTGGTTATATCGGACAGGCATAACGGCATCAAGGCTGCGCTTGAGGCTCCGGACGGAGGTTGGTTACCTCCATCTGCATACCGTGCATTCTGCATTTGACACGTAGCGGCTAATTTTGCCCTTACCTTCAAGGGCAAAGATGCACGTAGGCTTCTAGTGAATGCCGCATATGCCAAGATCGAGGTTGAGTTTGATTACTGGTTTGATATTCTTCGGTCTGAAGACCCGGCGATGTGTGAGTGGGCGAACCGGATTGATTATTCCTTGTGGACTCAGCATCGTGATGAGGGACGGAGATTCGGTCACATGACGACGAATATCTCCGAGTGTGTGAACTCAATCCTGAAGGGTGTCAGAAACCTCCCTGTATGCTCTCTGGTGAAGGCAACATATGGAAGGCTTGCGGAACTCTTTGTTCGCAAGGGGAGAGAGGCTGAGGCCCAGATGGGAACCGGACAACAATTCAGTCAGTACTTGGTGAAGTGTATAGAGGCCAACTTGAAGACGGCCAGGTGCTTCACGATGACTTTGTATGACCGGGATAACTCCGAGTTCACCGTAGCCGAGACCACTCCGACGGGCTCTTTCTCATTGGGTACCTACAGAGTATCGCTTGCCTTCCCACAACGACGGGGTACCCGTGGCCTCTGACCTCTGCGGATAAACGGCTCCTCATCCTCTATCTCATCCGCGTCCTCATGCGGGGCAGGCTGTGCGGGTGGCGTAAAATGGACAGGTGCAGCAGACGGCCCGGCGACAGACTCTGATGCAGCGGTGTAGGCGGAAGGTGGGGTACCTCCCAAACCAAACTGGTCACCAACAGGTGTCGTAGCAGGCTCGTTCAGATCAACATCTAAGGGTGCCTGCGTGCCGGAGGTCTGAGCACGCCTCCTGCCCGGCTCGTCCTCCTGCATGATAGCCGTAATCTCCTCTAGAAACCGTGGACTGCCGAAGTCCGCATCAAGCGTATCTGCTCCAAGGAAGTCCTGCCACTGTGATCCGGGAATAACCCATGGAGTGCCGTCCTGTTGAGGCTGGTCGTCGGCGGGTACTCCAACAAAGTAATGTCCAAAAGGTCCCGACCCAAGTCCAGCGCCATCTGATGTGAATGCGGTTGCCGGACTTGTCCGCAAACAGCTGCGTGCCCAACAACATCATGATGTACGCACGGGCATATCGACGCACAGTATCCTCATCAGCTCCCTTCGGACACTCACCAAAAGTCTCTTGAAACCAGCTGCAGTTGACCGCGTACTTCTGAACCTGGCTAGGAGGAGGTACCACTCCAAGCAACTCCTTGAACCAAACCCAGGCTGGACGGCCACCCTCGATGTATATCTGGAACTCTGATAGGCAGCCGCTGACGTAACGCCCGTCCACTGGCAAACCCAGCTGGTATGCCACGTCCTGGAGTGTGATCGTGCACTCTCCGAACGGCATATGAAACGTGTGCGTCTCCGGACGCCATCGCTCGACAAACGCACTGACAAGGGCCTCGTCCAACCGGAACCATCTATCGTTCAGCCTTGCAAGATGGTAAAGACCTGCCATCTGCAGGTACGGAACGTATCTGTCATCGAGGAGCATGCCCTGCTGCTGCCGCATGCTCCTGATGCATCGCTGAGGCTGCGGAAGAAATGAACCGCATTATTAGAACCAACTTAATTACCAGTCACAAACATAATCAACACGATAATTGATAAACCAAAAAATCGTACTAAATATGACCGCTTAAAAATCCAAGAACGAGAACCACTTGCATAAACAACTAACATAAGAAACCAGCATAAACCACTGACATGAAAGATCTAACATAAAATAACCACAACTAAACCGCTAACATAAACCACTAACATAAACCGTTAACGTAAACCACTTACATAAACCACATACATAAACCACTAAGATAAACCACCAACATAAACCACTAATATAAACCACTAACATAAACCATTAACAGAAACCACTAACATAAACCACTAACATAAACCACTAACATAAACCATTAACAGAAACCACTAACATAAACCACTAACATAAACCACCAACTAAACCACCATCTAACCCGCATGCAAAACCACTAACTCACATGTACCGGTAGAACAAAGTTATTTCCGTACTAACCTCCTCGTTGATGACCCCAGCTATATGGGCGACTCCGTCCAAGCGATATAACCGTGCCGGATCGTCCCCCATCAGCAGAATATTCCGTTCAGGTCTTTGTCGGAGAGAATCTGGGTCGTTTTCTCTGAGATTTGGTGGGGTAGGGAAAGGTGAGAATGGTTCGAATGAGGCTGATTCGAACTCCTTATATAGCCCAATCACTAATAATTCGAATCAGGGTGGTTCGAATTACTAAGAACCTAGCATAAGTGTAATTCGAACCAGGGTGGTTCGAATTACTTGAAGACCTAACTTACCTATAATTCGAACTGGCTTGGTTTGAATTACATGCAATTCTAGTTCGAACCAGCCTGGTTCGATTTACCTTCAAGTCTTTCTTGGTAATTCGAACTGGCCTGGTTCGATTTATTACTAAATGCAGTTCGAACTAGCCTGGTTCGAATTACATTAAAATACGATTTGGCTCATTGCTGAATCGATTTTCATTTTGGCTGATATACGTAAATTTGAAGTGATGCTGGCTTATTATGGTATTTTTCCCTTAAATTTATATAACATTTTTAATTTTATCTTTTAAATAATCTGCTTGTAACAATTATTTTAGATTAAAAAATATTTTATGTCATAAATATTATAACAAATAAACTTCCTAATTAAATGAGAGGTAATTAATATTTGAAAATTATAATGAGTAGTAGAATAATTATTTTTTGTTTTTTGTTTTTTGTGACTAGTAGAACAATTATTTAAAAGCATAGAAGTTAATTTTGATATTTTAAAGCATACATTTTTTTACATAATCATTTAATTACATTTATTCTTTTAGATAACTATTTATTTAATAAATATAAAAGATAATATTTTTAATTACAAAATAATAATTAAATAGATATATTAAAATTTTAATCTGATAATATATTAAAATTAAATTAAAAATATATAAAAATTTAATTATTTAAAAAAAAAAGAAAAATAATTATAAATTAAATTTTTATTATTTTATATAAAACATATTTTTCATATACATATTTATTTTTTGTGATATTTATATATAATTCTAGCTTTAAACTATAAATACTAGTATCAATAAGTACGATTCAATCTTTTTTTTATTAAATATGTATAAAAATAAATAAAAATAAAATTAATTAAAATGACAACTTATCTACAATTTAATTAAAATGTTAAGTTTAAATTTAAAAATATTTTTTATAAATTATATATAATAAATAATATTTTAAAAATAAAATTATTCACCAACTTTTTTTAATTTTTATATTTTTATTATATTTTAAGTATAATTAATAATATTTAATAAAATTTATTTTAATATATATATTTTTACTCTCACTCTTAAAATTTGCTGATTTCATCACTGCCATCGAGTAGTTAAACTTTTTTATTCCCCTTCTTACGTGTCTTACGATGCTTCTCTTCTTAGTTCTTAAACAAACAAAATCAGTGCAAGTCAAGATAGGGAAGGCTTCTTGTAAGAGCATGAGTCACAATTTCACAGTCAAATAAAACGTAGGTAGTTGTGTGACCGAATATACTTCATCCAAAATTTTAAAGTAATTATAAACAAACGGTGCATTTTATTATTTTGTCTATACTTTTTTCTATTTTAAATCTTATTCCTTATTTCCTTATAATTTTTTTTTAATTTTAAGAATTGAAATTATTATACTAATAACCACTCTAGATATACTCATCCTAATTTTGTTATATTTTCAGTAATTTCTCTAGGGAGGCCCCAAAATTAAAAAAAAAAAAAAATCTATACTCTAATTAAACCCTAAACCCATAGGAAGAGAATATGGCAATGTGCCATTCTACTCTGAACAACTTGAGCACGTATTGGATTGAATCCGCACGTTGGACATGACATATAAAATCTTAATACAGATATGATAATGTGTTGATTAGAATAATAAAGCACTTACCATAACTGTTATTATTAATTAATATCTACCTATAATTACACTCGAAATTAAAAGTGATTCAATCTTACAATGTCTACTGCGAAGTGCGAATTAAAACCCGGTTTGGAAAACCATATCCACATTTCACAAGACCCTATTGATAAGTTTACTTAGAATTGGAAATACTGAACTTTTTCTATTTATTTAAATAAAAAACCTGCTTTTAGAGAAATCTGGTGGGCATATACTCGTTTATCCTAAGAGGAAGACCGTAAAACTCATCATTTCTAACATCTCCCTTTCTGTTCTGGAAAGGAACCCACCATGGCATTCCTCTGTCATTAGCTGCATGCTTTGCCTCAAGTGTGTTATCAAGAATAGTCCCAACAATTATTGCAACAGTTGCAGCAGAAGAGAATATGGTGTTCAAAATGTCATTAAACTGTCATACAATAAAATGAGCAACATTAATAAATTAACATCTTAAATATAATAATATTGATCTTAACTCTTAACCCATGATTGGCACATTTATTATTACTTACCCATCCAGCGTTTGTTCTAACTGGGCCATGTCCATCTGGGGCAGTGTTCATGATGAAATATTGAGGTACTGAAATCCCAAGAAACAAGGATACCCCCAAAACATAGATATTTCTCATGGAATTGTTATTGGCAAATTGTATAAATGAGATCCCAACAGCAGCTGAAGGAAAAAAAAAAGTGATGAATGGAGTGTACTAACTAGTTATAACATTTGTTATACTTTACACAGCAGCAGAATAATCCACTTACCCACAATACCATATAGAACACAATATATAGCAGCAAAGATTGGTAAGGGAATTGATGCAAAAAATGCTCCAAACTTCCCTAAGGAGACATAAGAAAAATAAAAATAATTAGATAAAGTGTGTATAACCAAAAAGGAACATTTAAGGTGAAGCATGCATAATACCAAATATTGAGAAGAAGATCATGAAACCACAAGATATCTGCACTACCCTTCTGCTTCCTATATGAGTTAGACCAAGTAGTCCAACATTTTCACTGAAAATATCAATCGAGTGATCACAGAATCAGTAGCAAACTTTAGCAAAAGAACCAGAATTCATTAGAACATAATAATTCTTACACTGATGCAGTAGTACCAACAGCAGCACCAAAAATGCCTTCAAGCAGCATGCCTATACCCTGTTCTTAAGAGGTTGAAAATCATAATTCAAAGTCCTGTATTAATATATGAATGGCACGATACTGATTTTGTTGTTAGAAGACAAAGAAGATGAGGAAAACTTCACCTGAAGCCCAATACTTCGGCTGAGCACATGTGCTGGAGGTGGTGTTGCACCAGAGATTCTGGCTGCTGCAAAGAAAGTCCCAGTTGACTGCATCAAAAGATTCCAAATTTCATCAAATATAAGAATCTCCAGTGATTAGTTGAAATTATTACTAAAAAGAACAGTTGGCAGACCTCTGCAGATGTGACAAGTGCAGCTCCCATCATCCCAAAGACATGACTGGCTCTGAATATTGGAGTACCCCACTGAAATGGGTATGGAATTTTAATCCTAGAATAGAAACAATGTTATATATCCAAAAAAATATGGCTATAAAGTTGTCATTTAGAGCTGCTAGTATCCAAATTCCAAACATACCAAGGAGCAGAAGACATGAGGTATGAGCGATCCGTGCGACAACTGGCTTGTGTCCGTTCTTTGGAATTGTTGTATGCACTGGCCACGGTAAGGATGGCGGCAAATCCCCAGATGATAGCAATGCAGATAAGTAAGGCAAACTTCTCAAGAACATGATTCATGGAGGGATGAATACGCTTCAAATACTGAAGTCATGAGCCAAGAAAATATCCTATTATTTTACATTCCATAGATAGAAAAGTGCATAGTATAGTATAGCTAACTCAAATTGCTTCAAACCTGTTGGGTTATGACAAGTAGTATCAGCATTAGTAGTCCAATCTGCACACAATTTGCAAGCTGTAGGGAAGAACAAAAATAGAAGTTTAGTTAACAAACTCATCTCCTTAGCCAAAAAATACAATAACTAATTCATTCTAGGGTAAAGTATATTTTGTCTCTGAAGTTTGATAAAAGTTTCAAAAATACCCCTAAGTTTTATTTTGTTTCAATTTTGTCCCACAAGTTTTCGATTTGCATCAAATATACTCCTGACGGCTCATTTTTTAAAAAATTTAAGACCAATTCAACAACAATTTCATAAGAACAACCCTCAACACAAACAAATCAAGCATAATTTTTATGCATTATTGTTAAATTGGTCTTAAATTTTTTGAAAATTTAGCCGTCAAAGGTATATTTGATGCAAATCGAAAACTTTTAGACAAAATTAAAATAAAATAAAATTTAGGGATATTTTTGAAACTTTCGCCAAACTCAATGACAAAAAATATACTTTACCCTTCACTCTATTTACCTGTGGAAAGCCTCTCATGAAAAGACCAAGACCCACCAGGCATACCACAGGTACAATGACTATAGGACTAAACAATCTGATCCAAATTGAAGAGTCACACAAAGGATTAGTTCATTAACTAGTAATTTTAGGAAGAAAAAGGGCAAATTTCAGATAAACTTGCCTTGTTAAACTTCCCCATGACTTACTATACCCAAGGAAGATGTTGATGAAGGAAGAAACAATAAGAGACCCTTGGATTGTTCTCATTGTGTAGATAAACCTCTGCAAGTTCCGGTATTGTTTTTCATTACTCATATTAGAGAAAGCAATTAACATTAATTAATAATAAGACATAATATTAACCATAACAATTGTAAGGAAAACAGGAGAAAACGATGTTATTAACCTCGTGTTCAGATGGAAATACTCTGTCGGTGTAATCATTAATGATGGAGAGCACAGGAAGAACAAAAGCAAATGATGCATTCATCACTGTAGGAAGCCTTGATCCGAACCATGTCTGTAGTAGCGTGTTCACACCGGACATAAACAGCAATGACTGAATCACGCGTGCTTTATCACCCTGCAACACAACACAATCCTGAGATTGATTAACACCAAGCTTAGCTTGTTATAATATGCTATGGACTGGAGTGGACTTACATGATTACCCCCCATTTGAGGCACTAGTGTAGTTGCGATCAGAACCGTTGTTCCAAGCATAACAATGTAGTGTTGAAAACCAAGTAAAAGTGCTTGTGCTGATGAATTTAATTCAATCACATATAAGGACTTGTTAACACAAGCACATATCATACATAGCCTAATACTAAGATTCTTATGCTTCATTTGGGAGGAAGAGAAAATGAAAAGAGAATACTAACGCCATGAAGGATTGGAGTGGATGCAGTAGTGAAGCTGCAAGAGTTGTTCAGCTGGAGTCCAAGTGGGGCCCCTTGAAAGTGCAAGATTAGGCGGTGGTGGTGCTGGTGCCGGTGCCACGGGTGGTGGGTGGTTCGCTGTCTCTCCCATATTCACACACACATACACAATCTAGTATCTCAAACTACTATTGTTTTTTGCTCGTTTCAAAAGGAATCAGAGAAAGGAAAACAAGTACTACTAGTTTTACTACATATTGTATTAAAATACAAAGATGCACTGTATATTACTATTTTATATTTCTATTTGGTAGTGTTTTCCAATTAGAGTATGTATGCGATCGAAAAGGGTTGCTGTTTTCTGGAAAAATATAAAAAAGAAGAGTCGGGAGAAGCATGAACAAGAGAGAGCGAGTTGAGATTAGAAAAGTGTAATACTACAATGAAAATTTTATAATTATTATTATATAAAATATTTTATTTTGATTATTGGATAATATATTTTAGGACTTGATTTTCATATGTTATAAAAATATTACTTTTATTTAAAATATGACAACAAATAAATTACACTTTTAAAATCAAAATCATTGTAAAAAGATATTTTTGACATCTTTATTGAAATACTCGTCTTAACAAAATAGTTATGGTATTGCACGCTACATTTATTTTGTATATGATGTGGTAGTAATACTTTATATTTATGACTTATGAGATCAGATCAGAGAACGCTATGGCATGGAGCTGAATGGGTTGAATAGTTTGGTTAGACTTGAGACATACAAGTATAAATAATATCACCCTTTTGCCTTTATTAGTAAATCTTCCAACCAAACTAATGGGGCCAAGTAATTCTTCCAGCAATATGATTAGAGTTTAATTAATATTTAATTTTGGCTGGAAACACAGACGTACAAAAGAAAAAGAAAAGGATAATACTCAAATGATGAAAAATTGAAAACTCAATTACATTGAATCATGTCATGGCAATGCAGAATTGGTACAACTTGATCCATTATCCTGACGGAGCTGTCCCATCCTGTCTCAAGGGGAGTCAAATCCTTAAATCTATCATTCTAATTTCTATCTACTAGACTATAGCTGAGCCAAGATGCAGTGGCTTTATCGGTAATTTAAGGTAGAACCGTAGAAGACGGATACCCTTTTTACATTTAAAATCTCGCGCCACCATGTGGCCACTGCACTGTCCAGTTTTATTTTAATCAACAATCAACACTAGTTTATTAGTGTGGTTGTGAATATCGCTAATGAATCTTAATTCTTACGAGGAAAAGATGCAACTTCCTAAAGGCCAACCCCATCACCACCGACCATGACCGCCCAGGCCCCCCTAATCTGTGCTATTATCTCATCTCAATTAACAACCACCAACGCGCTAGTAGGAAAAAAAAAAAAAACAAAAAAACAAAAAAATCACCGCAGCGCTTCCGAAATCACATTCATTCAATTTTTTTTTTCTGTATAATATTTTCTCGCATGTATTTTTTCTTCAGCCTCATTTAAAGGATATTTTTTGGTGACTCAATTTAAAGGATATATGATGCAATACTATATTTGACGACATATTCAAAAATAAAAATAGTATACTAAAATCAGCCACTAAAATCAGTTACAAATGTATGTATATAAATATATGTGTGATTTTTTTTTGGTGACTAAATATATGTGTGATTTAATTTATTTTTAATGTATATTTGTATTTCAACATATATTTTATACTGTAGCTGACTTTGATGACTAATTTTAGTGTACACGTAACATAGTCTATTGAAAAAATATATGTCTGATGCAACTATTAGTCAAATTCGGCTTTTTAAATTAAGAAATGGTTAGAATTGATAAAGCAAGATGAATCGTATCAAAATATATTTATAGACATTCAGTGATTATAATTTATGAGTAAAATGGTATTTACATTAGTGTCATTTAGATGAGGTAAATCTCTTGAATTTGTTAATGCTTTTGCCCAGATTCTGTGCTTCTTGCTTGCATGCCAGCTAGTTGTAACTTACCTATGTATATTATTCTTTTAAACACACTTTAACGGCACTCAACTATTAGAGGTCAGACATAAAACCTGAAACAATTACACCACCCGTTTGTATATCTGATTACTAATTACATACAAGATTCACATGTCAAACGGTCACAAATTTGTGGATCATAATAGAAACAGGACAGCAGAACAAGGGCGAAACACCCTCTAATCACTAGAAGGTAGTAATATGTTTGTCTCACGTGTGACTACTAACATCAGTTAGCAAGAGGATTGAGCACCTGCCCAATATAGAGGACAGTCCCAGTCAGATCTTCTCTGATGAGGAACAAGAATGGGTGATCAGCTACAAAGTCTATCTTGGTTGGAAATTGGATACTCCTCAATTTTATGGTCACGGCACTGGCTGCTGCAGCTTCAGTTCCTTCCTCATTTACTTCAATAAATGACTTGTGATATATGCTGGAAACATACAGATTTTGACTCAGAGAAGAATCCACCATTTCAGTCAAATCTCCACCTGCGAAAGGCAACACCACTCCTAGCTCCTTCAATACAATCGACGTTTCTAACCCAAAAGAAATCTTGAATTTTGGGATCCTGAAGTCACCTACTTCCACTTTTTGACGAGGAAGCTTGCGTTCCAAGAAACTGCGTTCAGAACTCACCTTCTCAACCAAAGCCGACAACCCATCTGTTGCATCAGGAAGGAGCAAGTACATGGAGAACTGGCGCTTATCTTCTCCCTGCTTGTAAGGAAGGCCAAGCACTTTGAAACCATCAAAAGCACTAATTAACTGTTTCTTCTTGCTGACAATGAAGGGGGCTTTAACCGAGCTTCCATCAAGAAGGTGAAAGTTGTGGTCCTTCGTCATTTGTGCATCAAACTTCTCAGTCCATGCACCTTTGAAGTATATTGCATTTGCAAAGATGAGCCTGGTTGAGCCGTCAACTGACCCGGCCGGAAGGACCTCCTTAATGAGGCCATTTGTCTCCTTTTCAGCCCAAGAATTAACTTCCTTGCTCACTTCAACAGCCTTTAAAACCACAATCAAATTTGAGATCAATTCATCAAATGCCAACAGAGCATGATAAACCTTGAGTCAAATTCGCTCGCTAATCCTAATTCACTTGTTTATGATAAAGAGTCATCGTTTACATAGAGAATGATCAAATATGTTTATACTAGACAACAATTGATCCCTAGAAACCAACCCTCTTGCTGCTCAAAAAGCAAGATTTAAACCTTGAGTCAATTCCTAATGTCCTATGTTCAAAAGCTATAAATTTCAGAATAACAGTACAAAATAGTGAGTTAGAGATTACCGATTAACTTAGTCAGTTATGTATATTATATTATTCGGGTGGATAAACATCTGTTCTAAATTAGGTCATGAACTCATTTGGGGAAAAGAATACGCAAGTCTGTGAAGCTAAAATGCTAAATTAAAGCAGTATTTATTACAGTAAAGTATGAAAGCTGGAGATTTGAACCTTTGTCTGGAAATCTACAGAAGCCAAAACAGCCTTATAATCGTTGTTGACGAGTTGTTTGAAGGAAGGGTTGAGAGAAAGGGAGTGATCAACCCAGACACCATCGGCGAAAGAGAGGCGAGGGCCGCCGGCGGGAGTGGCGTCGGCGAGGACGACGGAGACGAGCTGAGAGGCAAAGGAGTTGAGATCGTCGGTGGATTTAGATCGGAGAAAGGAGAGAATCTGATCGCGTGTGGGACCCTTGGAACCAGCAGCGATGATGCTGAGCACGACGTGGAGCGATAAGGGCGAAAACACTATGTTGTTGTTGCCGGAGTGCTTGGATAGTAAGTGGTTGGCGATTCTGAACGCCACGTCGTTTTGGTTGGTGATGGATTCGCGAAGGTCCATTGTTGTGGTGTTGTGTTGTTGTCGGAGACTGTGAGAGTGAGATATGGGAACAAGAAGAAAAAGAAAAATGATACCTACAGTAGAGAACTCGAGATGACTTACATTTTAATATTTTATAACTACCTACCTCTACGTGTCTCTCTGTCTACGTACGTGGCTACCCGTTACGGGAAGGTGGTTGTGCAATGCTTAGGAATAAAGCGTTCCAATTTATTTTGTTATGGACTACCTTTTAACCTTTTTCTGGGTTGGGCCTTAATGGGCCTTTTCTAATAATATAGGCCGTTGAATGTACACTGTAAAGGCCAAAAAATGGAATGTACACTGTGAAATACATAAATGGACCAACAAAAACCTACTGCATTCTTGCTAGCACTCATTGGGGGATACATCATATACCAGAAAGTCGAGTCTTTCTTGACTAAAACAAAAAGGTCAAACTTAACATCGACGGCGCCGCACAGGAAGGAACAAGCAGAGCAGGCTGCGACGGACTATTGAGATCGAGTGAAGGAGAATGGATTGGAGGCTTTCGTACGAATTTGGAAATGTGCAATATGGTTCAAGCGGAGCTGTAAGGGGTTCTACATGGCCTGAGAATGGCTCTTGACTTGGGAATGCGAAGAGTGATAGTTGAAGTTGATGCAATGGAGGTTTATGAGATGTTGAAAGACCATATTAAAATAACCACTTGCCATAGTCAAGTTCTAAGAGAGAGATCCTGAACTTGATTAGAAGACCATGGGAGATGTCCTTCAGTCACGTGGAAAGAAAAACAAATAAATGCGTCCATTGGTTAGCTCAACCAGCATCAAGTACAAGGAAGACTTTTGCTTCTTAGATTATTCACCTTTTGAGCTTCTTCAGTTACTCAGTGATGATATGCTAATGGGGTCACCTTGCCCCAGAATCATTAGTTATATATTTGTTTTTGTTCTCTTGGGCTCAGTGTCACGGTCTTGGACACACTCCAATACTACCATGCCAATACTGGGATTTACTCAACCTCTTGAGTTAAAACCAAGTCAGTCTTACTCTCAGTATTTAGCAAGAAAGTTAAGAACACAAAAGAACACAAGAAAAAAGAAGCTTTGGTGGAAAGAACACTTTATTACTCAAGTGTTTGTTACAAATGATTCACGCACTCAAACTCTAACTCTCACCTCCTATTTATAGTCATCCACCTCCTTAATGGATTATTAGGATTAAATCTAATCAATGATCTAGATTAATCATCCAGAACCTTCATTACAAATATCTATCCTACCACAACTTTCTAAATACTTCTAAATTATTCCACATGACTCTTCATACTTCTATATACATCAACACTCTTTTAGAATATTCTATGACCTTTTAGAGTCTTTTGAAACTTTCTAAGGTATTCTGGATTCTAGGACATTCTAGAACATTCCGGAACCATCTAGAGCATTCTCAAACATTCCAGAAAACTATATAAACACCGTTAAATCTAACCTTCTAAAATTTACCGTGACATTCTCCCGCACCTAATGTGCAGACGTCCTCATCGCGTTCTGTTCATGACAGCATTCTAGGTCTTCTTGGAATTATCACAGATCTTCACGAGCTTCCCAGCTAGCTTCGGTTATCAGGAGTCCTTTCTACTTGATTAAGTATTGGATACTTAGTGATACTCCTCTTTATCGCACGAGCAATCAGCTAAGATTTCTTCGATTTCTTTATCAAAGGATCTAATCACCACAGACGGAGCATGACTCAAGTCACCTCTACTTTGTTTATCTTGGTCTTCATAATATGATTTAAGTATACTCACATGGAAGACCGGGTGGATCTTCATAGAGGGAGGGAGTTGTACTTTGTAAGCAACCTCCCCAACACGTCCAGTAATCTCAAATGGCCATTCGTATTTACAGATTAAGGCCTTATTAACCTTGCGAAAGGCTTTGAATTGTTGTTGAAGAATTTTAATCATTACCTTACCTCCCACTTGATAGCTTTCATGCCTCATCTTCTTATCTGCCCATTTCTTCATCCTCTTTGCATCTTTATCGAGGTAAGAACGAGTGACATCTGCTTGTTCTTCCTATTATTTAATCATATGATAAGCTCCAGGGCTCTTTCTTGAGTAAGAGAAAGAAAGAGAGTGTGGTGTAAGCTGCTATTATCCAGTCACAATTTCGAATAGACTCTTCCCTATTGATTCACTCATTTGCAGATTGTATGAGAACTAAGCAATGTTTAGGAGTTTTGTCCAATCCTTCTGATTAGCACTTTCAAAATGCTTCAAATAACACTCGAATAAGACATTCACTTTCTCAGTCTGCCCGGTTTGAGGATGGAAGCTTGTTGAGAAATGAAGCTCCGACACAAGGAGTTTGAACAGCTCTGTCCATAGTCATCCTGTGAAGTGTGGTTCTCGATCACTAATGATACTCTTAGAAAATCTCTAATACTTCACTACATTCTTGAAGAATAGTCGTGCTGCTTCTTCTGCACTGCAGTTACTAGGGACAAGTATAAAGGTAGCATACTTTAAAAATTGATTCACTACCACAAGAATAGATCCAAAACCCTCGGACTTTGGTTAGGCAGAGATGAAATCTAAAGACACACTTTTTCACGGTCGCTCTGGCGACGGCAGAGGTTCCAACAAGCCACTTGATGTCTTGTTTTCAATCTTATCTTATTGGCACACAAGACAAGTCTTCACATAACTCTCCACTTCATCCCTCATTTGAGGCCAATAATAGGAAGATTTAATAAGTGCCAAGGTCTTTCATTGGCCTTGATCACCAGCCCATTTGGTGTCGTGGCATTCCTTCACTAGTTTTTTTCTTAGATTTTTCACTTAGGAACATAAAGTTTTCTCCCTTTGGTGTAGAGAACGTCGTCTTCTAGCCAAAATTATTTAGTCTTACTTTCTCTAGCTAATTCCACTAATTTCTTCGCTAATGGATCATGATGCAACCCTTCCTTAATGGTATGTACAATATCTCCTTCGACCATGGAAATAGCTACCAACTCAGTCTTGCGGCTCAGCGCATCTGCTATCACATTAGTCTTGTCAGGCTTGTATTCAAATTCGAAATCAAACTCAGCTAAGAAATCTTGCCACCTAGTTTGTTTGTGGCTTAACTTCTTCTAAGTTTGGAAGTAGCTTGTAGCCACATTATCTGTCTTGACGATGAAGTGTGAACCAAGCAAGTAGTGACGCCAAGTTCTCAGACAATGCACCACCGCAGTCATCTCCTTCTCTTGGACAGTGTATCGCCTCTTTGTATCATTCAACTTGCGACTCTCAAAGGTAATAGAATGTCCTTCTTGCATCAAAACCCCTCTAATAGCATAGTCAAAAGCATCAGTGTGGACTTCAAACACCTTTGAGTAGTCGGGTAGTGCTAGTACTGATCCTTCTGTGATAGCAGCATTCAACTCATCAAAGGCCTTTTGACACTTCTTTGACCATTCCCAAGAGTGATTCTTCTTGAGAAGATCAGTTAATGATGTAGCCTTGGTGGAGTATCCCTTGATAAACCTTCGATAGTAATTAGCCAATCCAATGAATGATCTCAATTCAGATACCTTGTTTGGTGGCTCCCACTCTTTAATAGCCTTCACCTTTTCTTGATCCATGCAGAGAGTTCCATCTTTAATGATGTGTCCCAAGAAGTGGACTTCATCCCTTGAAAATGAACACTTTTCCTTCTACATATAGGTTATTCTCTCGTAAGATCTTGAACACGGTTCGTAAGTATTCTACATGTTCCTCCAAGGTATTGCTATAGACAACAATGTCATCCAAGTAGACCACTACAAACTGATGCAGAATTCAGAGTCCACAAACTAAGCAGCAAGTGCACCGGGTCATACTAAGTAATACCTCAGGTGAGTGAGGGTCGATCCCACGAGGATTGATGGACCAAGCAACAATAGTTGAATATTCCAATACACTCAAATTCATAAGGTGAAGAACGAAAGTAATCCTTGAAATTAAATCAATACATTAATTAAAATAAAATGACAACAGTATTAATTCATAGAATAAACAGAGCTCCTAACCTTAACAAGGAGGTTTAGTTGCTCATGACTCAGAGAGAAAACTAGGGTTCAAAAGTGTGGAAAACTAGAATGAGGTCGAAGAGAGGAGGAGAGAGCCCAAAGGGCTAAATCTTTTTCCTTTTATATATAATCTAATTTGATTTAAAAATAAAATAAAATAATAACTACTAAAACTCAAAAGATTGTGTTTGTAGATAAAAAGAACTAAAACAAAATAAAATACAATTAATTAAGAGCCAAATCTAGCTAACGACGTCATTTCCTTAAAGTTGGATCCACACTACTGGCGCTAAACGCCAGAATCGGTGTTTAGCGCCCCATGTGACAGAAAGCTTCTAAACCTTGCTGTCTTTCTGGCGCCAAACGTCAGGCTCGGCGTTTAGCGCCCTTCGGTAGAGAGCTCGTACACATTACGAGGCACCTGGGTATAAACATCCAGGTCCGCGTTTAGCGCCAGCTTGACAGAATGGCTGCACACAATCCAAAGTGTTTGGGCGCTAAACGCCAGAGCTGGTGTTTAGCGCCAGATCAACAGAATCAAACTGATCCATACTTCGCCTGAAATAATCAAAACAATAGAATGACTCAAAGTAGCATCCAGATAGGTTTCAAACACTAAAATCTCAATAAAACTCAATAAACTCATATCCAAAATAATAAGAAAATAAAGAAAAGATGCTCACGCATCACAAACCAATCAAGATAAGGATGAAAGATCTCGTTCATCAAGGTACAAAAGGTCACAGGAGCATTGGTTAAGCCAAAAGGCATCACCAACCACTCATACAATCCATACCTCGTAACACATGTGGTCTTAGACTCATCACCATCGGCAATCCTCACTTGGTGATATCCTGACCTCAAATCCAGCTTTGAAAACCACTTAGCTCTACCAAGTTGATCAAACAAATCAGATATCAAAGGAATAGGGTATTTGTTCTTGATGGTTACCTTGTTAAGTGTTCGATAGTTGATGCATAGTTTCAACGAACTATCATGCTTCTTTTGGAACAAGATTGGTGTGCCATAAGGTGCCTTCGATGGACGGATGAATCTAATATCTAGCAAATCTTTGAGTTGCTTCTTTAACTCCTTAAGTTCTAGCAGTGCCATCCTATAAGGTGCTGAGGCAGGCGGCTTTACTTCTGACTCCAATTCAATCTTGTGGTCCACCTTTCTCCTAAGTTGTAGTTGTTTTGGCAACTCGGGAGGCATCACATCCTTATTTTTTTCAAGGACTTTCTTAACTTTGAGAGGAACGTGTTCTCTTTCAAATGTTGACTCCTCGTGTAATAGAGTCAAATATGTAATCTCTCTCTTCTTGAACCCTTTCTTGGGTTGCATAGCAGAAAGCATCGGTAGTCCTCCTGCTTTAGAGACTGTAGGGACCATGCATGGAGACCCTTTCTCCATGATGCATACTATGTCGTAGTATAGCATGGGTATTATATTTTCCTTCCTATGCAAATTGAGCCCAATGACTATTTTGAAATCGTCCACAGGTGCTATTGAAAAATCCACAAGACCCTTCCAAGAACCAAGAATCATCTCAACCCCTTTTACTACTCCCTTAAGGGGTTCAACCTTGGTATTCACGGGTTTGAACCAGCCATTCTTTTCGGTGATCTTCAACCCAATCCTCTTTGCTTCATTAGGCGTGATGAAGTTATGTGTAACACCAGTGTCGATCATAATCATGATGGATTTTTCATTGATAAAGGCTTTGACATACATCAAGCCTTTTATTTCTGCAGTACTTGCCTCTTTTTCTTTTACAGCATTCATGAGTTGGATAGATCCAACACACTCAGTTACTTGAGATTGAGCCTCTCATTTCTCGGCGATAGATGCCAGAATCCCTAGCTTAGGGCAGTCCTTCATTTGGTGTGGTCCCTTGCAGACGAAGTATCCTTCTTTGGGCACAAAAGTCTTCTTTTTTTCTCGTACTCTTTCTTTGAAAAGTATTTTTCTTCCATCTTGATTGAGAAACTCTTTTCCTTATCTCCCATACCTTTAGTAGAACTAGGCTTGGAGGAAGACTTGGGTTTAGAGTCTCCCCTATGATACTCAGTGAGTGATTCAGCCACCACGATGGCTTCATCGACATCCTTAATCTTCCTTCTTTGCAGTTCTTGCTTTGGCCAAGGTTGGAGTCCATCAATGAAGAAGAACAATGCATTCTCTGATGCTAAGTTGGAGATTTGAAGCGTGAGAGTAGTGAACTTCTTTATGTAGTCGCTAATCGTACTCTTGTGCTTCAACTCCCTCAACTTCTTCCTTGCTTCATAAACTACATTCTCAGAGAATAATTGTCTTTTCAACTCCCTTTTAAAATCTTTCCATGTGGCTATGTTGCAAGTACCATTTTTCATATCTGCGCACTTTCTCCTCCACCACAAAGTAGCATTATCAGAAAGGTAGAGAGCTGCAGTGCGTATCTTTATTGCTTCTTCGACTACCCCTTGGTCTTCAAAGTACCTCTCCATTTGTCATAGGAAGTTCTCCACCTCTCGAGTGTCCCTTACGCCCTTGAACTCTTTTGGATTTGGGAGATCAATCTTTGTCGTCTTCCTTATAATGGTTAGTCGAGATTTTGTCTCCTCGAACTAAACTCGAACTTCCTCAAATAGCTTCAAGAAATTCTCAAACTTCTCTTCGATTTGGAGCATGCTTTCTTTGAAAGAATCTAGTTCTCCTAACACGTGAGTCTCAAGGGTCTTCTTGTCATGTTTTATCCTTTGGAAGCGCTCATCCATAAAGGATGGAACATTCTCTAACATAGAAACTCTCTCTTCTAAGAAGTTCGAGTCCTTACCTCTAGGCTCACTTGAAAAGCAGGCCTTCGTGCCTCCCCATTAAGAAGGAATAGCGTCCCTTCCCCTTTGAGACTCAACATGGTCCATGGTTACTGACAAACCCCAATTTGACGGTTTGTTTTGCCTTGAATTTAGAACATTTTGATAACCTTTGTCACATTTAGCCTAAGAATTAGCATGGTTTTGTTATCTCTTCCATGATTGTGCTTAAGTGTAAAAACATACTTTTTTAAGCCTTGTCTTGGTGAATTCTAGTTTCTGTTTGATTCCATACGATGCCTTGATGTGTTTGCTAGTAACCTCAGGTTGAAACTAGGCATGGATCAAAGGAAGCAAGGAAGGAAGCATACAAGTGGAGAGAAGCATAAAAAAAGTCAAAGAAGCAAAGTCAGCCATGCACGCGCACGCGCACAAGGCGCTCGCGCGCACATTGCAGAACCGACCAGGGACGCGCACGCGTACCATGCGCGCACGCGCCGATGAAGGCACATGACCTCATTAATGCAACACGTGCCTGGCGATTTTGAGAGGTTTTCTGAACCCATTTTGGCGCCAAATTGCTAAAGGAAAGGAATAAAAGGATGAAGGATTAAGGGAGGAAGGAGATTGATGACTTAGGATCATTGATCACTTTAGAAGTTAGTTACCATTAGTTTAGTTTTTTAGTTAGTTTCTAGAGAGAGAAGCTCTCCCTTCTCTCTAGGATTAGGATTAGGTTTAGGTTAATCTCTCTTCTTAGATCTAGGTTTAACTCATGCTTTGATTCACTTTTCATTTACCAATTCTTAATCTTCTCCTCTTCCTCTTTCTAGTTGTGTGCTTTAATAATTGTAATTCTTCATTTTGTTTGGGATATATTGTTGTTCCTTGGTTTTCTTTCAATAATGCAATTTGAGGTAATTCATGATAATTGTGATTTCCTTGATTGTTGTTGTTAATTCTTTACATTCAATTGTAGTTAGAATTCATTCTTGTTGTGATTGACTATACTTTTCTTTTGTGCCTTCCAAGTGTTTGATGAAATGCTTGGTTGGATTTTAGTGTAGATTTTGTTCCTCTTGGTCTAGGTAGAGTAATTAGTGACACTTGAGTTATCTAATTCCTTTGTTGATTGATAATTGGAGAGATTGCTAATTGATTTGAAAGCCTCCAAAGCTAGTCATTCCTTTAGGAGTTGATTAGGACTTGAGAAATCAAATTGATTCACCCACTTGACTTTCCTTTAATTAGTAAGGGTTAACTAAGTGGTAGCAATGAACAAATCTCATCACAATTGAAAAGGATAACTAGGATAGGACTTCTAATTTTCATACCTTGCCAAGAGCCTTCTATAGTTGTTAGTTTATTTTCATTGCCATTTACTTTTCATACTTCTTATCCAAAACCCCAAAATAACCCATAACCGATAACAAGACACTTCATTGTACGTCCTAGGGAGAACGACCTGAGGTCCAATACTTCGGTTTATAAATTTTAGGGGTTTGTACTTGTGACAAACAAATTTTTGTATGAAAGGATTAGTGATTGGTTTAGAAACTATACTTTACAACGAGATTTTATTAGTGAAATTCTAAACCGTCAAAAATCCAATCGTCAAAATGGCGCCGTTGCCGGGGAGTTGCAATGGTGTTATGTTATTGGTTATTGTACATATGTGAATAGTGTAAATAGTTTGTCTTTTGGTTGTTTACTAGATTTTGTTAGTTTTATTTTGTTTTTCCATAATGAATTCTCACTTTGGCTATGAGTTTGGCTCTAATTGTGTTGTAGGGAATGTGAACTTCAATGCTAACATGTACCAAGGATGGAACACTCCAAGATGGGAGGAGCCTCAAGGAATTGATCACTCCTATTGGCAACAACCTCCGGATACTTATAGGTATAATTTCCATCTTAATGCATGCCAACTTAGCGGCTATGATGATTCTTTTTGTGACACTCAACAACCACCATCATATGCCTATGAATCTCATCCTCAACATGAACCTCAACCATTCTCACAAGACTTTCATCACCAAGCACCACCCTATGATCCATATCCATCATATAACCAATCATCCATACCATATTTTTATGGCCATTATGAGCAAGAACCTCTAGAACCACCACAACCCTATCAAGATTACTACCATGAACCACCTCAACCCTCACCATCTCCATACCCTTACCAAGTAGAACCACCTTCCTACTATGAACCCTCTCTCCAAAATAATGAACCTTCCTATTCACCCCAAGCCCCAATAGACGATCCTCTCACTTTGTTACTCCAAGGACAAGAAACCATGAAGCGGGATACACTTGAGTTTGTGACCAATTTGACCAAGGTGGTGCGCACTTTAGCCCACCAATGCTTGAATACTCAAGGTATTTCCGTGACCACATGTGAAAAGTCAAAAGAAGAGCAAAGCATAAAGGAGAAATTGGAAAATTTGGTGGAGAAGGAGGAGTCAAATTTTGTATTGGAGCAACTAGAAGAACCTATAATCATTGATGAAAAGGAGGAAGTGGTTGAAGATTTAGGAGATGTTGAAAGTCCAAGGGAATGTAGCATCATGGAGCACTCTTCCAAGAAGCTTGATATTGATGTTGAAGAGGGTGCGCAACCTCCAAGGCATATCATCGTCGGAGACTTGGAAGAGGCTTATCAAGAGATGGATTCAATCATGGATGAATTTCTCTCTACAATGGAATCCTCTCCCATTGGACATGGAGTTGAAAGTATAAAAGAGTGTGCACAACCTCCCATACCCTTGGTGAGCAATGAGAAAGAGAGCTACCAAGAGGAGAACGTTGGCATGGTGTATATTGAAATTGAAGAATATGAAGAGGTTGATCAAGAGATGACCTCGTTCATCAATGAATTTCTATCCAAAATTGAATCGCCTCTCATTAAACAAGATGAAGTTCTTGAAGATAACACCAAGCCACGTAACAAAGAGGATGCGGCTGAAAGTGAGAAGAATTGTGAAGAGGTGGAAATACACAAAGAAGAGCAGAAGGAAGTAGACCTTGCATTGTCTAAGTGTGGGGAAGACCCTCTTCCCAAGTCACCATCCAACACAACATTCAAGTGGGTAACATTCTTATCCATAAGCTTTACTTTCTCGCTTGAATATGGTTTGATTGAAACGGATGGACAACTTAGAGCTCTTTGTGGAATTAAAAGTAAGAATGAGTTGTGTAGTGGTTGCAAGTTAGGAATTAGGCTCATTGAGGTCAAAGCTTCAAGGTATAGGGATGATGGTGGGACAAGAATTACTTTATATGGATCTAGGAGGAAGCATTGGTGGAGTAAAGAGAATTCTATGAGTCAATCCCCTCTATGTCAACCGCTCATCCGACAAAACCATGAAACTCAACTAACGGATGGGTGTGAAGACAAGATATGGGATCCCGGTTCGCTAAATGAAGACCAACTATGGGGACTCGTGTCTTGGGTAGAACTTTGCCCAAGTTTGGTGAATATGGTTGGAAATTCTGTCAACCAATTGAGAAGCAAAGATCCTTGGAGATTTAGGGATGAGTACAAACATAAGCCACCATGACAATGAGCCCCTCAAAATGTCCAACTTAAGGACTTAAACTAAAAGTGCTAGGTGGGAGACACCCCACCATGGTAAACTCTTTCCATTCCCTTTTAAATTTGCCTAATAAGTGATTTGAGTTATCATTGTAGGTAGATGTTTCATACAAATTTGTTTGTACAATTTAATTGTTAGCTTAGTCACATGCATGTTGTGTTTAGTAGTAGATGAATAATATCAAAAATTACATTTTTGTGAATTGTGTGATGGTTGAGTGAATAAGAGTTGTGAACACTAAGGGGAGCACCCAGCAAGTTTTTCTTTCAAAAAAAAAAAAAAAAAAAAAAAAAAGAAAGAAGAGAAAGAAGAGAAGAAGAGAAGAGAGAGAGAGATAGAGATGAAGAAATGGGCATGGACGCGCGCGCGCAACGTGCGCGTACGCGTCCTGACGCGCATGCACCATAAGCCACATTCCAGAGAGTTGGGCCTCTCCTGGGCCAGCGTTGTGCCTCCGGCCCAACTCATTCCACGCTGACGCGCGGTACGTGCGTACGCGCACATACAGCTATGAGGAACTACACGCGTACGCGCACTTGCCGCGTCCGCGTCGATTCGCTGATGCAACTTCTGGGCCAATATCCAGAGAGTTGCGCTAAATTTGGGCCAACTTTAAGCCCCCAGCTCAACTCACCTCGCGCGGACGCGCACAGGCCGCGTGCGCGCATATATGCCAGAAGCTGAAAAGACGCGAGCGCACGCATCGCGCTTGCGCGTCCTACAATAAACTGTCAAATGCACGCAGACGCGCACTTGCCGCGTGCGCGCAAATCTCGTGGCGCGACTTCCAGGCCATTCTCCAGAGAGTTAGGCCTGGGTTGGGCCAACTCTAAGCCCCTGGCCCAACTCCATGCACGCGTGCGCGCACGGTACGCGCACGCGTCCTTTCCTCTTTCGCTCACCCTCGCCTAAGCGCGTTGTACGCGCACGCGTAAGACCCCATTTTTCTTAATGGGCGCGGACGCGCAAGGTGCGCGCACGCGCCAATTCAAAAATCGGGATAACCCTACCTCGCGAAGCACACTGCGCAGTCGCGCAAACCCACCCCTTCCAACGTTCCAGTTCTTCTCCTCGCCCCATCTATCTCATTTTGCACATTTTTGTATATATTTTGATGCATTTCTAGTTTGCTTTGGATACTTTTATTGCTTATTTTGGATTTTAGATATTTTGATGCTTTTGGATACTTTTAGATATTTTGGATGATAGATTCCATATTTTAGTTTGATTTTTCTTTATACATTTTCGCATATCTCCTTTTGTATATTCTCCTTTTAGTTTGTGGTTGTGATTAGAAATCATGTTTTGAGCGAAACTTAGTCACCCCTTTTTGCATAAGAATTTGGTTTTGAGTGAAAAAAAGAAAAGGGTAAACTAAGAAAAATTTTTGAATTTTTCAATCACAACAATGCTTAGTCAAACATTGAGGTTTTTCAAGAAAGTTTAAATATAGGGCATTAACCCAATTGATTGAAAGAAAATTTTTGAAACTTGCTTGAAATTCATACCTTTTGAAGCATGTATTGAATTGAGAACACAAGCTTGTGAGACTTGAGCTTATTGATGTGGTTACATTTTATAACTACTTATTTTCCATTCTTGTGTGAAATTGTTCTCTTTCCATGATTGTGATCCTTAATTTGCTTGATTCTATATATCCGTTTAATTCTTGTGTTTGTGCATTTATATGATTGAGGCCATTATTTCATTTGCCACTTACCCAAATAGCCAACCTTTTACTCTCCATTGTTAGCCAATTTTGAGCCTATGCTTAACCAACTCATCCTTATTTTAGCTCATTACAAGCCCAAGGCGGAAAACCAATGAAAGTCCTTATTTGGATCTTTGATTAGCTTAGGCTAGTGAGAGTGTGTATTATTCAAGTTGGTGAGGCTTGGAAACATTGGACGGGATAAAAAGGGGCAATACACTTGTATGTTTAGGAATTGGGCACATACTCATGTATTAATCAAACATAGAGACCTTATGCATTGATGTTCTTGTATTTAGTTTGAAAGAAGAAAAAGAAAAAAATATATATAAGAAAAAAAAAACAAAAAAAAAATGAATGATGAAAAGAAAAGAAAAAAATGTATGTAAAAAAAAAAAAAAAAAAGAAAAGCAATAAAGGGGACAAAATGCCCCAAAGTGAAGTCAATAAAAAAGAATCAATGCATAAGTGTGTGAAATGAAAAGAGAATGCATGAGGTATGTAAGAAAAAAGTGAAGAATGGGTAGTTAGAATAGCTCGCATTTGTATAGGTCATTAATTAGGTTAGGTGGGAAAGTCTATGCTAATCAAAGACTCAAATCCTAGCCCACTTGACCATAAATGATCCTACCTTGACCCTAACCCCATTACAACCTAAATGAAAGACCTCATGATGAATGTATGCACGCATTGAATAAATGTTGATTGTTAGAAGAAAATCAAATCTTGGAAAACATGATTAGAAGAGAATTGAGTGGATTAACCCTTAAACACTTGAGTGAATAGAGCGGATACACATCCAGTGAGGGTTCAAAAGTTCAATTACATGCATTTCACCTATATTATCTATATTCTTGCAAGTTTGAACTCCTTTTAATAATTCAATACAATTGTGGTTTGGACTTGGTCCTTATTACTTAGCTCTTGTACTTACACATGCTCTCTTGGGAATTGATTTGTTTGAACTAAGCATTTCCAATTGCCTTAGATAGTTGCATTTAGATAGGACTCATATAGTTTAGTTGCATTCAATAAATGCCATACCCCTTAGTTCCTTCTTATTTTAGCATGAGGACATGCTAAGGCTTAAGTGTGGGGAGGTTGACAAACCCCAATTTGACGGTTTGTTTTGCCTTGAATTTAGAACATTTTGATAACCTTTGTCACATTTAGCCTAAGAATTAGCATGGTTTTGTTATCTCTTCCATGATTGTGCTTAAGTGTAAAAACATGCTTTTTTAAGCCTTGTCTTGGTGAATTCTAGTTTTTGTTTGATTCCATACGATGCCTTGATGTGTTTGCTAGTAACCTCAGGTTGAAACTAGGCATGGATCAAAGGAAGCAAGGAAGGAAGCATACAAGTGGAGAGAAGCATAAAAAAAGTCAAAGAAGCAAAGTCAGCCATGCACGCGCATGCGCACAAGGCGCTCGCGCGCACATTGCAGAACCGACCAGGGACGCGCACGCGTACCATGCGCGCACGCGCCGATGAAGGCACATGACCTCATTAATGCAACACGTGCCTGGCGATTTTGAGAGGTTTTCTGAACCCATTTTGGCGCCAAATTGCTAAAGGAAAGGAATAAAAGGATGAAGGATTAAGGGAGGAAGGAGATTGATGACTTAGGATCATTGATCACTTTAGAAGTTAGTTACCATTAGTTTAGTTTTTTAGTTAGTTTCTAGAGAGAGAAGCTCTCCCTTCTCTCTAGGATTAGGATTAGGTTTAGGTTAATCTCTCTTCTTAGATCTAGGTTTAACTCATGCTTTGATTCACTTTTCATTTACCAATTCTTAATCTTCTCCTCTTCCTCTTTCTAGTTGTGTGCTTTAATAATTGTAATTCTTCATTTTGTTTGGGATATATTGTTGTTCCTTGGTTTTCTTTCAATAATGCAATTTGAGGTAATTCATGATAATTGTGATTTCCTTGATTGTTGTTGTTAATTCTTTACATTCAATTGTAGTTAGAATTCATTCTTGTTGTGATTGACTATACTTTTCTTTTGTGCCTTCCAAGTGTTTGATGAAATGCTTGGTTGGATTTTAGTGTAGATTTTGTTCCTCTTGGTCTAGGTAGAGTAATTAGTGACACTTGAGTTATCTGATTCCTTTGTTGATTGATAATTGGAGAGATTGCTAATTGATTTGAAAGCCTCCAAAGCTAGTCATTCCTTTAGGAGTTGATTAGGACTTGAGAAATCAAATTGATTCACCCACTTGACTTTCCTTTAATTAGTAAGGGTTAACTAAGTGGTAGCAATGAACAAATCTCATCACAATTGAAAAGGATAACTAGGATAGGACTTCTAATTTTCATACCTTGCCAAGAGCCTTCTATAGTTGTTAGTTTATTTTCATTGCCATTTACTTTTCATGCTTCTTATCCAAAACCCCAAAATAACCCATAACCGATAACAAGACACTTCATTGTACGTCCTAGGGAGAACGACCCGAGGTCCAATACTTCGGTTTATAAATTTTAGGGGTTTGTACTTGTGACAAACAACTTTTTGTATGAAAGGATTAGTGATTGGTTTAGAAACTATACTTTACAACGAGATTTCATTAGTGAAATTCTAAACCGTCAAAAATCCAATCGTCAGTTACACTAGAAGAAACACCTACAAACCACTTGTGCTCCCTCTCGAACCTTGCTCTGATACCAAATTTTCATGGCCTTGGACATACTCTAACGCTACCGTTCCGGAACTAGAACTTACTCAATCTCTTGAGCTAAGACCAAGTCATCCTAACCCTCAGTATTTAGCAAGAAAGTTAAGAACACAAGAGAAAGAAGTTTTGGTAGAAAGAACACTTTATTACTCAAGTGTTTGTTACAAATGACTTACACACTCAAACTCAAACTCTCACCTTCTATTTATAGCCATCCACCTCTTTAATGGATGGTTAGGATTAAATCTAATCAATGATCCAAATTAATCATCCAGAACCTTCATTACAAATATCTATTCTACCACAACTTTCTAAATACTTCTAAATTATTCCATACTACTTTTCATACTTCTATATATATATCAAGACTCTTCTAGAATACTCTATAACCTTCTAGAGTTTTCTAAAACTTTCTAAGGTATTCCAAGACCTTCTAGGACATTCTAGAACATTTCGAAACTATCTAGAGTATTTTTAAACATTCTAAAAATCTATACAAATACCGTTAAATCTAATCTTCTAAAATTTACTGTGATATTACACCCCATTACCTTTACCAAAAACAAAAAAACAAAAAAATAAAAAAATGTCTTTTCTTTAAGAAACTAGGTCCTTTTTTATATTATTTTTCAGGTTTCTAAATTAAAGACTAATTCAAGATTAATTGAAGCTTTAGGTAACAGTTTATTGCTTATTAATGAATTTGTTATGCATAAAATAAGATTTAAATTCTAAATACTTACTTAGGCAAATTCTACGGTATAGATAGAGGGACAAATCTACATGTATAGATTACTGTTGGCACATCCTTCAACGGACAAGTGTCCCTGAGAAGAGACAAATTCTGTCTCTAGTGCAGGTTGTTGCAGGCCATTTTCAGCTGAAGAGATCACGTGTTTGGTAGAAAAATTCGCATGAGATACATAATTATCAACCATAATCACAGATTACGTTTAAGTTAAAAGTCTTTCCCTTGATGGACTGTTTTGTGTTTTTAAATTTTTGAAAACATGTAAAAGCTAAGTTGTTGTAAAAATAATAACCTCATATGCCAAAAAAAAAAAAATAAGGATCCCAAAATGCAATGCGAGCAACTTAAAAAAATTCAAAATGGATGGATATTTGGTGAGCTGTGCCAAAAAATCAACTGTTAAAAGCTCTTTCAACACAAACTAATATTAAATTATTAATAGTAGCAATAATTAATTAATTATTGTACTGATATTAATAATAAGAGCATATGATAAGTTTATCATTAGTAAAAAAATTTAAATATTTTTATTTAATAATTATAAAATAAATACATTAAAAATTTAATTTTTTTATATTTTTAATAAAAAAATTTTTATTTTGTAATATTAACATGTGTTCTAAAGACACATAATAAATAAATCTATAATTTTATTATAAATTATAATATTCGTACTAGTATACGTAATAATAATAATCAAAATAATAACAATAATAAAACTAACTACAATAAAAAAATAAACTTAATCATGTTAATAACATTTCATTAAAAAAATCTTATTAAAAAATCTTATTATCTAAAACTAATATTAAAATCATAAATAGTAAAAAAAGCTAACATAATATTAAGGGATAAGTACTTTTTTCGTCTCTAGTGTCTGGGGTCAAAATTAATTTCATCACTAATCTTTTTTTGTTATTAAAATCATCCTCAACATTACAAAACGTTATAAAATCATCCTTCTCTACATCAATTTTATTTTTTTGACCAAATTACCTTTAACAAATAATAAAGATAATATTAAAAAATAATAACAAAAAACAAAAACACCCCCACCTCCACCCCACCCCCTACCTCTTCGAACTCCCATGTTCCCTGTTCCCTCCCCATCCCTTCCTCCTACTCCTCTTCGAACTTCCCATTTTCCAAATCCCAATTCTTCTTCTCAAACTTAAACAAAACACCCTCCCCCTTCAGCCAATTCAGCAACAACAACCACAACCACAAAAACAAAAACAACAGCAACAACAAATTTAGCATTTTCAACCAATTCAACAAACATCCATAAAATAAATCAACAGAAACTTTAGATTTAACAATTCAACAATCATCATCAGCTACAACTTCAGATCAAAATCAGCAATAATAGAAATTTTTTATGTTCTTCAAAAATTAAAAAAAAATTAAAAAAGGAAGAACGAAAAGAGGAAGAAAGTGACAAAAATAAAAAAAAATTCCTCCTACTGCTGTTAGCGTTGGCACTGTCGCAGCTATGGGTGATGGAGCTCGAAGGTGATGGATGGGAACGAAGCAAGAGAAGCATGTGCGGAGGGAGGAATCGCAGGGAGCGAAGAAGCAGAGGAGAAGGGACCCACTGCCACCGTCTTCATAACCCACGGATCTGGCTCCGACACCGATTGACTCTTCCAGAAGATCTGCATCCTAGGCCATGGCCGCTCCGACAGTAAACGGGCTTGATCTTCTCTGCACTGCACGGAATTGAAGACGAAAAAGATGAAGAAGAAGATGAAGGGTTGTTGTTGTGAATGAGAAGAAGAAGAAGAAGATGAAGAAGAAGAAAGAAGATATGAAAAGAAGAAGATGAAAGGTGGGAACTGATGATGATAATGGGATGGGATGGGATTTGAGGTGGAGAGTCAGAGAGTAGGAGGAAGGAAAATTGGGGGTGGGTTTGGGGTGGGGGGAGAGACGAAGAGATGCTGGGTGTGGGTGGGGTGGGGTTTTATTTTTTTTTAATATTATTTTTATTAATAGTTAAGGGTAATTTGGTCCAAAAAATAGAAAAGGACGATTTTATAACGTTTTATAACGTTGAGGATGATTTTAATAACAAAAAAAGATTAAGGACGAAATTGATTGTGACCCCAGACCTTGGGACAAAAAAAGTACTTATCCCTAATATTAAAGAGCACTGAGAATATTAAAAAAATATATTAAAATATATTTAAATATTTAAAATAAAATAATAAAAAAATTTAAAATAATTATTTAAATTAATATTTTTTAGTAATTTTTTATCTAATAATTATTTTGAATAATATAATCTAAACAAAATTTCATTTATTATAATATATTTTTATATAAAAGTTGCTAAATATAAACCAGGGCAAAAAACGCTAATAAGCCAAGGCTGGAAATTATTTACGTATATCAGCCAAAATGAAAATTGTTTCACCAATGAGCCAAAGCATATTTATATATAATTCGAACCAGCATGGTTCGAACTAGACTAACACATAAATCGAACCAGCATAGTTCGAATTAGTAAGGAAAAGTTCACTATAATTCGAATCAAGGTGGTTCGAACTAGGACCACACATAATTCGAACCATATCAGTTTGAATTATACAAGGATTAGGTCACCAAAGTAATTCGAACCAGGGTGGTTCGAATTACACGTACCATATTTTGAGCTAGGCTGGTTCGATTTAGTGAGAGACAGACCTGTATATATATATATGGTTGTAAACGTGAGTTGCTCTCATTAGAGGGTCTAAGATGGCCAGTGACGAGAGTTTTGTAGTGTTGTTTCACCACAGAGGATTCATTAAGAGGAAAACTCGTTTCGGTGTGAAGTTCACAGATAAGGATCCTCTCTGTATTGTCGTGAGGCCTACGACGAGCTATGATGACCTTGTTAGGTCTGTACTGATGAAACTTGGTCTGGAAGGTGCAAAGCGGGTTAAGAAGTTTTTCTATCGCATTCCAATCACGGTGCTCCAGGAAACCGTGAAGTATGATTGTTTCATGATTGGTAGTGATGAGGACTTGCAAGTTATGTTTCTTTGTCGCCGGTAGTTTCCGGAGGTGAGGACACCAGAATTGTTGGCAAAGTTGGTTGATGTGGTATCCAGCTCAGGGGGTTCGAACTGGAATACCACCACTTTAGCCATAGCAGCCGGTTCAAATTCCAGACCTGCCGTTGCTTCTTCATCTGTCCCTGTGTACGAGCCACCGGTCCAACCTGTCGCCTCCCCTTCTTTTGCTGTTGATCTCAATGACAGCGTAGGTGACGAGGTCGGCACAGGGGAATTTCTGCCAACCTCTTTACAGTGTGTTGCACCGCTTGGGGTTGGGGACAGATTGTTGGGTGATGCAGAGGACGATGACGTCGAGTCGGATATGATTGATGATGACAGCGGCGATGATATCGGAGCGAGTGAGCCTGCAGGGGCGGGAGGTGGTTCTAGCTCTGGCACACAGTAGTATCCACCTCATTTTTCCTCTTTGGACTTGGATGCCATGAGGTAGGAGGGGGTTTCTGGGCTGTCTATTGGATTTGGAGCTAGGGATGCGGAAGGGACTGCTGGTCTGACAGAGTTCCAGGTTGGTCAGCAATTTCAGGATAAAGATGAAGCCCTGTTAAGTGTGAAGACTTACAGCATCCGGCGAGGGGTTCAGTACAAGGTAGTGGAGTCTGATTATCGCCAGTATGTGGGCAAGTGTTCTGAGTTCGGGAATGGGTGCACATGGTTGATTCGACTGAGTCTCCGGCAGCGCAAGGGCATTTGGGAGGTCAAACGGTACAATGGACCTCATACCTGTCTTGCCACCTCCATCTCGAGTGACCACAGGAGTTTGGATTATCATGTGATCTCGGCGTTCATTATGCCAATGGTTAGGGCTGATGCATCCGTCAGCATCAAGGTGCTCCTAAATGCCACTACCGCACACTTCGGTTTTAGGCCGACGTACAGGAGGGTCTGGTTGGCGAAGCAGAAGGCTGTTGCCCTCATCTATGGTGACTGGGATGAGTCGTACAATGAGATCCCCAGGTGGGTTTTGGGAGTCCAGTTGACGATGCCTGGTACTGTTGTAGTCCTACGGACGAGCCCTGTTCAAGTTGGTGGCAGTGTAGACGAGTCTCAAGCTTATTTTCACAGACTGTTCTGGATGTTTCCACCGTGCATCGAGGCATTCCGTCATTGCAAGCCGCTGGTTAGTATTGATGGCACCCATCTGTATGGCAAGTATAGGAGAACGTTGCTCATCGCAATTGCACAGGACGGGAACTCCAACATACTACCTGTGGCGTTCGTACTAGTTGAGGGTGAGAATGCAGAGTCTTGGACATTCTTTCTCTCCCACCTCCGTCAGCACGTGACACCGCAGCCGGGTCTGCTGGTTATACCGGACAGGCATAACGGCATCAAGGCCGCGCTTGAGGCTCCCGACGGAGGTTGGTTACCTCCATCTGCATACCGTGCATTCTGCATTCGACACGTAGCGGCTAATTTTGCCCTTACATTCAAGGGCAAAGACGCACAGAGGCTTCTTGTCAATGCGGCTTATGCCAAGACCGAGGTTGAGTTTGATTACTGGTTTGATATTCTGCGGTCTGAAGACCCGGCGATGTGTGAGTGGGCGAACCGGATTGAGTATTTCTTGTGGACTCAGCATCGTGATGAGGGGTGGAGATTTGGTCACATGATCACGAATATCTCCGAGTGTGTGAACTCAATTCTCAAGGGTGTCAGAAACCTCCCTGTATGCTCGCTGGTGAAGGCAACATATGGAAGGCTTGCGGAACTCTTTGTTCGCACGCAAGGGGAGAGAGGCTCAGGCCCAGATGGGAACCGGACAAGAATTCAGTCAGCACTTGGTGAAGTGTATTGAGGCCAACTTGAAGACGGCGAGGTGCTTCACGGTGACTTTGTACGACAGGGATAACTCCGAGTTCACTGTATCAGAGACCACTCCGACGGGTTCTTTCTCATTGGGTAGCTACAGAGTATCGCTTGCCTCTCAGACATGTGACTGCGGGTACTTCCAGGCACTTCATTTCCCGTGTACACACCCACTTGCATGTTGTGCCTACTCACGGGTTACCTGGACCGCTTATGTTCACAGGGTGTATCGTCTTAGTTCGGTATTCATTGTGTATCGGATGGGATTCACACCTCCAATTCCGGAAGGTTTCTGGCCACCATATGACAGGCCCACTGTGATCCCGGACCCTGAAAAGAGGCGTGCGAGAGAGGGTCGTCCTAGGTCCACTCGGATACAGACCAATATGGACGAGGCAGATCCGAACCGGCCAAAGAGATGTGGCCTCTGTCGCCAACCCAGACACACACGTCGGAGTTACCCATAGCTCGGAGAATCGTCTCACACAGGGGGCCATTAGTAGCTGTATTCTTAGTGTTGGTACTTATTTTATTTAAGTTTCGATTTACGAAGTTGTAGTTGAGAAGTCTTGTAATTTGTTGATGTTTGTGTGTTGTATTGTGCATGTTGCATTAATTAATGAATATGTAATGTTTCACTTCGAGTCTTTCTAATAGTCTGCTGAATGCAAAGTTCAATAAATTAATCTACATATTACATTGATAGACGATGCGAAAACTATGAAAGTCACTGATCTAACCAATAAACACCCGTTTTTAAAGTACAACATGATAAACAAACAACAAAAGTAATCATGGCTAAAATAACAACAAAAGTAAACATGGCTAAGAAACATGGCTAACATACATTAATGAACATGAAGAAACAACATACATGATACATGAATCATCTAAACAGATGCAATCCCATAAAGCAACGACGGGGTACCCGTGTCCTATGACCTCTGCGGATGAGCGGCTCCTCGTCCTCGATCTCATCCTCCTCCTCATCCGGGGCAGGCTGTGCAGGTGGCCTAGGCTGGACGGGTGCCACAGACGGCCAGGCAACTGAATGTGGTGCAGCAGTGTAGGCGGAAGGAGGAGTTCCTCCCAACGCAAAATGGTCAGCAACAGATGTCGTAGGAGGCTCGTTCAGATCGACATCTAAAGGTGTCTGTGTCCCGGAACTCTGACCACGCCTACGGGCCGCCACGTCCTCCTGCATGATGGCAGAAATCTTGTCTAGAAAGTGTGAACCCCCGAAGTCCGCATCAAGCGTATCTGAGGCAAGGAAGTCTGCCCACTGTGATCCCGGACTAACCCATGGGGTACTCTCCTGAAGAGTCTGGTCATGGCCTGGTACACCAACGAAATAATCTCCAAGAGGCCCCGAACCAAGTCCAATGTCACCACAGTCAGCCCCGTCACCCATACCTGACCAATACCACTCGCCTCCATGTCCGCCATCATGGGAACTAACACCAGCAACTGCAACAGCCCCTGCACCATCCCCCCCCCCACGGGCCCATGCTGATCGTCGTCATCGTCGTCACGATGATCACCGTGGTGGTCCGCCGAAGCACGCCCTCTCCGTCTCCCTCCCTCCCCTCGTCGTCCGCCTCCACGGGGACCGGGATCGTCAGCCTCATCCATGGCCTGGTCCAGCCACCTCCACTCACGCTGGCTCCGTCGTGTCCCCACACGAGCTCTCCTCTCAACCCGACGCCTGTCCGGCACGTCATCAACACGATCTATGTCAGGAACTCGCCCAGCACCCCTCTGTGACGCCTCTACGGGAATAGGAACGGCTCTCGGATCCCCCAAGTACATCTCCGGAGACAGGAATCTCTTTCCATGCTGACTCCACCACTCCAAGAACTCATGTGACGGACCAGGGTCGGAAACAACATCAAACCTGAGCACGCTCTCTGCTCGGGACTCCCAATGGAGATGCCATGACTGCAAAGCATACAGAAACCATCGATCACCGCCTCGGCCGTCCTTCGACATCAGAAAGTCGATGTTCAGGGCGGGATGCGGACGGGGCTGGACCCCGCCAAACTACAGTAGAACCCTATCAATCTGATGCCACTCTATGACGGCAAAGTATATAAGTGACGTCACAGACCGCCACAACGCCGTATGCCGAGGCTCCAAAGCCTCTGGATGCACAACCTGAAGTACCTCGGGGCTGCTATACGGCATCTAGATAAACTGCACAGATAAGTCAACATTGTCAGGCCAACTCATGCACCCAATTCATATAGTTTGGTTAACTAAATAAACTTTGGCAATAGTTGACTCACCTCCCTGTCCTGTAACATGTCTATCCTCAGCCACCACATCTGCACTCTAGGACCCTTCTCGCTACCGGAAGGGTTGTAACCTGACCACCTGCATCTCACATGTGTGTCAAATGGATAATTAAATGTGTGAGAGATTTGTAATTGGCTAATAATGAACATGGAGTTAGCTATATTAAATTGAAATAGAGAAGCCTGGATAGAGTACCTCGAGGCCAACGGCCAGCTGAACATGTCATACCCTGCAGGCCTAAACCGAGGAAAGCGCCAGAAGATCCAGGACTGAAGTAGCTGTAGTGGGCCCGCTAACTTGACCACATGTCTGTTCGCCACTCGGCACATGCACCGGTACAACCATGCCAGTGCTGCAGACCCCCAGCTGTAGGTGCCCATCTCCTCAAGCCTAGCTACGTAGGGAAGCCATCTGATGTGAATGCGGTTGCCGGACTTGTCGGCAAACAGCTGCGTACCCAGCAACATCATGATGTAGGCGCAAGCAAATCGCTGCACAGTCTCCTCATCGGCTCCCTCGGGGCACTCTCCAAAAGTCTCCTGGAACCAGCTGCAGTTTATTGCGTACTTCTGAACCTGGCTGGGAGGAGGAATGACTCCAAGCAACTCCTGGAACCACTCCCAAGCTGGATGGCCACCCTAGATGTATATATGGAAATCTGAAAGGCAGCCGCTCACATAACGCCCGTCCACTGGCAACCCCAACTGGTATGCCACGTCCTGAAGTGTGATCGTGCACTCTCCGAACGGCATATGGAACGTGTGCGTCTCCGAACGCCATCGCTCAACGAAGGCACTGACAAGGGCTTCATCTAACCGGAACCATCTATCGTTCAGCCTCGCTAGATGGTATAATCCGGCCATCTGCAAGAATCGAACGTATCTCTCATCCAGTCGCATGCCCTGCTGCTGCCGCATGCTCCTGATGCATCTCTGTGGCTGCGCATTACATGCACCGCATTGTTAGAACCGACTTGATAACCAATGACAAAAATAACCCACACGATAAACCACTAGAGAAAACCGAGTACAGAATCTACATGCAAAACCAATATATCAAACCACATACAAAACCACATGCTCAAATCGCTAACATAAACCTCAAAGACATCCACCTATCTCAAACACATGCAAAACCAGTATCACGAACCGCTTACAAAAGCACATGCTCAACCACTTCCAATACCACCAAAATAAACCGCCAAGGTAAATTATGAACAAAACAGCATACAAAAGTACTAACAAAACCAATACTAAAAACAACCAACCCAAACCGGCAACATAAGCACATCAATAAACCCATATTATAAACCGCATAAAATTCCATTAACGAGCACCACATGCGAAAAAACTATCATATACCACTAACATAAGACAACTAACATAAACCACTAACATAAAACGGCTAGCATAAAACAACTAACAAAAACCACTAATATAAAACAACTAACATAAACCACCAACATAAAACAACCAACATAAACCACTAACATAAACCGGGTAACATAAAACAAGTAACATAAACCACTAACATAAACCACTAAGATAAACCACCTACTAAACCACCATCTAACCCGCATGCGAAACCTCTCAACTTAACCACTAGCAATACCACTACGATTAACCGATAACATAAACCGCCACTAAAACCGCATGCAAAACCACTAACTCACATATACCGCTATCACGAAGTTTTTTACGTACTAACCTCGTCGTTGATGACCCTGGCTATATGAGCAACTCCGTCCAACCGATATAACCTTGCCGGATCGTCCCTCATCGGCTGAGTATTCCGTTCAGGTCTTTGTCGAATCAAATCTGGGTCGTTTTCTATGGGATTTGGTGGGGCAGGGGAATGGAACAATGGTTCGAATAAGGCTGATTCGAACTCCTTATATAGCCGAAATTCACATAATTTGAACCAGCCTTACTCGAATTACTATTGGAGTCAAATTTAGAGTAATTTGAACCAGGTTGGTTCGAATTACTTGGGACGCCTACAAAGGGTATAATTCGAACAAGCCTAGTTCGAATTATGAAGACATAGAGTTCGAACCAAGTTGGTTCGAATTATGTGCATCAACTGTTCCTTACTAATTCGAACTATGATGGTTCGATTTATGTGTAAGTCAAGTTCGAACCATGCTGGTTCGAATTACATATAAATATGCTTTGGCTCAATGATAAAACGGTTTTCATTTTAACTGATATACATAAATAATTTTCAGCCTTGGTTTATTAGCGTTTTTTGTCCTATAAACCATGTTAATACCAAACTTACTTTTAATAAAAATTAAATTTACAAAATTAATTTTATATAAATTCTATTTAACAAATATCAGTCCAAACACAAATTTAATGGTAGATGAGAAGAATTTTTATTAGATCAATTACAAACGTAATCATGTTAAATGTTTTGATAGCCGAACTTTCACATGCAAAGATTATTCTTCGATACCTTTAACAAATATCTCAACATGATTTATTACATCCTTTCCTTAAACATGGGTAAATACAATCGACAAATGAAGACAAAATAATATGCATTCTATATGCATTTCTTTTTTGGAAACATACATTCTATATTCACATATGTCTACTAGATAAAAGGAGGGGGAAGCATATAGAATATACAATAATTATTACTGCTATTAATATTAGTTTATGTTGAAAGAGCTTATAACAGTTGATTTTTTGGCACAGCTCACCAAATTTCTATCTGTTTTAAATTTTTTTAAGTTGTTCATATGGCATTTTGGGATCCTTGTTTTTTTGTTTTTTTGGCATATGAAATTATTATTTTTACAACAACTTAGCTTTTACATGCTTTCAAAAATTCAAAAACACAAAACAGCCCATAAAAAAAAGACTTTTAACTTAAACCTAATCAATGATTAGGATTAATAATTATATATCTCATGCGAATTCTCCTATCAAACACATGATTTGTTCAGCTGAAAAGGATTTGGAACAACTTGCACTAGAGACAGAATTTGTCTCTTCTCAAGAACACTTGTCTGTCGAAAGATGTGCTAGCAGTAATCTATATATGTAGATTTGTCTCTCTATTTATACAGTAAAATTTGCCACTTACTTAATTTGACAAATAAACTAACTAGCCAATTAAACCAAGTTGGTTATACATTAGCGAGTCTAAGTTGAAGACTTGGTCTTCTCTTTGCATGCATTGAATTGGTGCTAACTTAAGTAGTATTCATTTCTCTTAACATTGGGGAAATTCGCAAACTGCAATCAACAATTGAAAAAGATAACATTAATACTGAATATTAATGGGCTTAAGAACTTTGGTGCTTGTAAAATGTCACTTTAAAGCACTCAAAATAGGTAATTACAGCAGCTATAACATCTGATATATTCGAATAATAATAATTAAGATGCGGGCCTTTGATCATTTACTCTTCATACCAACAACCAAGAGTCAGAGAAGGTAGGTACCAGACCCCATTATCTTCTTCCTAAATAATAGTGGAATTGTCAGTGTTGGATGTGACATCTATTATTACAATATTGTTTTTTGGGAGAATTTTAACTTAAATAAATAGGGTTGAATTCCTTTTTTTAATTTTCTCAAATGTTCTGACTGCAGAGATTTATTATCCTTCACGTCAATCCCAGCCCTTGCAAAATTGTAGCTGCAACGCAATGTGAGTGAGGTTGCTACAAATGACCAAGTTGCATTGGGAACAGGTATTGTTATAAGGAATAGCTTAATTTGACTGCTAACTAAATTGGATTAGCTCACTAGTTCACTTAAATAAATGTGGGAGTTCGAATTCTGTCTTGTATATATAACAATTTATTGACCAACAATAAACTCTTAAATAGAGCTCAATATCACATCGGATTAATTTTTGGACCGTAAAATTAAAGGATACCTTAAGAAACAAAAGAAAAAAAAAAACAAAAAGCTTAATTTGACTGGCTTTGATGCGGAACCAGCAGTTTGATGAGAAAGATCCCAAGCTTTTCAATTGCTTCTATCTTGTTTAGCCTCAACACTAGTTGGGGTTACTTTCATTGATTGGATCAGCATCCACAGAGCATGGACTTGGAGTTTTGTGAGAACCTGCCCAATAAACACGATTTTAATTTGTACATGTTGGTGCGTGTCACTAGATTCCTTAGCTTATTAAGAGATAGAGAGCAGAGATGCTCTTAAAAAACTAAGTAAATACAAGGGATAAGTATTGTTTTGATCCATCATGTTGAGGGTCGGAATCGAAACTGTCCTCAACGTAATTTTCAATTTAGAATCATACTTAACGTTTTTTTTTCATATTAAAATCGTCCTTTTAATTTTTTTTGGACAAAAATACCCTCACCACTACCAACACAATTACCTCCTCCACCAGCACCATCACCAACACCAACACCACCACCACAACCAGCATCAGCACCAGCACCACCACTAACACCAACACCAACACCACAACCACAACCACCACCAGCACCAAAAAAGCAGAAAACAACACCAAACAGAAACAAAAACAACATCAAACAGAAACAGAAAGCAAGAAAGCAAAAGCAAGGCGTGAGGCGGAGGCGGCGAGGCGTGAGGCGGAGGCGGCGAGGCGTGAGGCGGCAGAAGCGAGGCGGAGGCGGCGACACGGAGGCGGCGAGGCGTGAGGCGGCAGAAGCGAAGTGGAGGCGGCGAGGCGGACTCCAACGGCAGTGGCTCGCCGTCCCCCTTCCCCCTTTCCCCTTCTCCCTCCTCCTCCCCCTCCCCTTCCCCCACCCCGCGTCCTTTCCCCCTTCCCCTTTCGCCGCTGCCGTCCCCCTCCCCCCTTTCCCCATCCCCCCACCCCGAACCCGCGTCCCCTTCATTTTCTTCCTCTTCTTCTCCGGCTTCTTCCACTTCCCCTCCTCCCTCTCTTCGCCGCCGGTGCCGTCCCCCCATCCCCCCTTCCCCTTCGTATACCCTTTTCTTCCCCCACCAACGCGTTTTTTTTTATTTATTTATTTTATAATTTTTTTTATTACAGGGATAGTTTAGGAATAAATTAAAAAATTTTATTGGAAATGACGATTTTAAATTCAAATACAATTTTAAAGATAATTTTAAATCAAAATATACATCAGGGACGGATTCGATTTCGACCCTCAACGTGAGGGACCAAAACAATACTTATTCCTAAATATAATTTGAAACTGAGGATATTTGTGTTTGTTCTACATATATATATTACGCCGCCGGAGATAAACGTAACTAATCATGCAAGTAGCTAGTCCAAATTCATTTCATATTGTGACAAGTTTTGTTGCCTCTTGTTGAGTAAGTTAAACGATTATTGGTATTACATGCAAAGCTACATTTGCCCTTATGCATATATTATTATTATTATTATTATTATTATTATTATTATTATTATTATTATTATTATTATTATTAATCTTTTACGTGTAAGGCTTCTGTCACCACGTACGATGAAAAGGATGCTAGCGGCGGTTGAAGAACTTTTGATCAGGCCTTGTGAAAGTGATTCCATAGAAAAATGGTTTCGGTGTAGATGACATGCAATAATCCAAATTTTAACTAGCGGTGGAATCCGAATTCTCTGTGGACAGAACTTCATTTTAATGAAAATTAAAGAATAAAGAATATGAAAGAAGGTACTACTGTTTATAACCTTGATTATGATTGACATGTCGATTCTAACAAACCCACATATTTTACTCTTCTCGCGTGGTGATAAATAATTAAGGGATATTTTTGTAAAGATGCGTAAAACGTTTTTTTAAAGATGTTTACGTGTTGTATTAATGAATCGGTTATTTTTAAATTTTTTAATAAATTAGAATAAAATTGATTTTTTTATAATAATAATAATAAACCTAAAATTTTTTTAAGAATTTAATTATATTTTTAAATTTTTAGGAATTTAAATATCTGTAAAATAAAAAATTAGGGATATATTTATTTTTTTATAAAAAAATTTAAAGATATTTAGTTTAGATTGTATAATTCGATCAGATTAAACCGGGTCTAATAATTATAATGCAGATAATTGGATTTATTATTATTGCTATAATAAATCGATTTTATTCTGATTTATTAAAAAATAAATTATTAATCAGTTTAATAAAGATGTCCAATAATAACATAACACATGTAAACATCTTAAAAAAAAGATATTTTTAGTGTCTTTATTAAAGTGGTCTCCAATAATTAAATATAATTTAACAATGTAAGACAAAACTGACCTCACATCTTCTCTAAAAACACTGCCAGAGGTTTCTAAAGCGCCTTTTATTTATTTTTCTAAAATCGGACATTAATTTTTTTTAACTAATTTCTCTCCTCTTTGTTAGAATATAGTTAGGATTAATTAATATCGATTATAATTATTCAATATATTTATATATTTATTATAAAATATTATTTTTTTAATTTTTTTAGCATTATATATAACTTTGTATAATATATCATTCCTTAACTTTTCTGTTATTATTGAAAGTTCTCAAAACATTTAATTATTATTTGTTCTACTTATCTACTATGTTCTAATTAACTCAAGGATCAATTTTATTCCACCTTCTTTAAGAATGTATTTGTTTTTATTGCTACTGCTGCTACTAAATTTACTAGTTCTATTTCTCTCAACTCGTCTCTTATTTTTCTATTTAATATTACGTCTTTTTTTAAGCATTTTCTCTTTTTTTTTTTGGTAATACTCTTGTTGCTATTTTTGCTCTTTTAGATAATTCTAAATGATATTTTAGTTTCAGTTATTTCATCATATGTCTCTTTTGCATCATTTTTTTTGTCTTTATTTACCACTACAAATACATCTTCTATCAACACTGCTAATAGTTTCCTCTTGCATGCAACACATAGAGTTCTATTTCACAGTCAAATCTTAATCTCCATAATACTTATTTTATTCCAAAATTAAACTTTAATCTTATTTCTGTTGGTCAACTTGTTGATTTTGATTTTGATGTCAATTTTTTTATTTTTGGTTGTCACGTGTAGGATTGTTGAATGGGACAAATCATCGGAGCTAGACATAAGGTCAGAAAGTTGTTTGAACTCGAAAATCTTCATATTCTTCCTACGTCAAATCTCTGTACTATTTCTTTTCCATCTACCCTTCACTTGTAGCATCACCGTCTTGCCTACAACTCCTTAGAAAAATTGCATCCACTTGTGTCTAAGGGTGTTCTAGGTCAGATTAATAATGAGTCTTTTGATTGTATTTTTTTGTCAAACTGCAAAACAACCAATTTTATCTTTTCACAATAATTTATCTCTTACTTGTTCTCCTTTTGATCTTATCTACTCTAACGTCTGGTCCCCACTCCTACCGCTTCTATGGGAGAGACTCGATACTTTATAGTTTTCATGGATGATTATTCACGCTTTACTTGGGTTTATTTGATGACTAATCGCCATGAGTTGTCTTAGATTTATATTAATTTTCCCATTATGATTAAAACATAGTTTTTCAAGGTCATTACATTTTTTCGACGCGATAATGCTATGGAATACCGTAACTCCAAACTTTAAATTTTCTTGCTGAACATGTTACTTTGTATGAGTTTTCTTATCCTAGTACCTCTCAACAAAATGGACGGCTGAATGCAAACACCGTCACATTCTTGACTCTGTTCGTGCAATGCTTATTTCTTCTTCGTGTCTTGGGCGTACTTGGGGTGAAGTTGTTCCCACTACTGTCTATGTTATCAATAGACTTTCTTCTTCTGTCGTTGGTAACATTACTCCATTTGAGCGTCTTTATCATACCTCTCCAGATTACAGTTCTCTTCGAGTCTTTGGTTGTATCTATTTTATTCTTCTTCAACCTCATGAACATAGTAAACTTGAACTTTAGGCTCGCATGTGTTGTTTTCTTAGTTATGACACTGAACACAAGGATTATCGTTGTTGGGATCCTCTCTCTAGACGTATTTGTATGTCTCGTCATGTTGTATTTTGGGAGCATCACATGTTTTCTAGGTTCTCCTCATTTGAGTCAATTCTTCCTACTCAGTCACCATTTTAACTAACCCAATATTGATATTTTTTCTAGTAATGATTCTACAGATTCTACAGATTTCACTAATCCTTCTGTTGTCATGCCTTCTCCCTTCAATCGTTTTTTTAGGGTAAGAAATTCACCTCCTCATCTTTTTTATTATCACTATTTTTCTACTATTTTTTCATCACCATGAACTTAAATTTTTTCGAGAAGCCCCCGTAAATCCAAATTGGCAGCAAGCAATGAAAGAAAAAATTTAGTCACTTGAAAAAATACACACTTGGGACTTGGTTAATCCTCTTTCTGATCACAAAATTGTGGGTAGTAGATGGGTATACACGATTAAGACTCGCTCTGATGTTCTATTGACTATTATAAGGCACGATTAGTTTCTCAAGGATGTACGCAAGAGTATGGTATTGATTATGAAGAGACTTTTGCTCTTGTTACTCATCTCACATCTGTTCGCACTCTCCTTGCCATTGTTGTGGTTATAAAATGGTCTCTCAGTCAGATAAATGTGAAGAATGTATTTCTTAAGGGAGATTTAAAAAAGAAGGTCTATATGAAACCACCCCCGAAATATTCTTGTCCTTCTAGCAAAGTCTATCTCATTCGTAAAGTACTTTATGGTCTTAAGCATGTTTCTCGTGAATGATTTGAAAAGTTCAGCACTACTATATGCAATCTTTGATTTTACTTGCAGCTCTCATGAGAATGCTCTCTTTATTCATAAAAGTGAACGTGGGGTTGTTCTTCTACTTTTGTATGTTGATGACATGATCATTAGCGGAGACGATGTTGATGGTATCTCTGATCTTAAAGCATCCTTTCACCACACTTTTGCGATGAAAGATCTTGATTTTCTCAATTATTTTTTTGGTCTTAATGTCATTTTCTCAGATGACGACATCTATCTCTCTCAAGTTAAGTATGCTTCTGATCTTTTTGTTCGAGCCAAAATTACAGATAGTCACACTGAATCTACTCCTCTTGAACCTAATGTTCGGTTTACTCTTATCGATGGCACTATTTTAGATAATCCTACTCTTTATCGACAGTTAGTTGGAGGTCTTGTCTACTTGACTGTCACACGACTAGACGTTGCCTATCCAATTCATGTTCTTAGCCAGTCCTTGTCAGCTCCTTGTACTACTCACTATGCTGCAGTCCTTCACATTCTTTGCTACATCAAAGGTACTATGTTTCATAGTCTTTACTTTTTTGTCCACTCATCCTTAATCCTTTAGGCGTACTCTGATGCTGATTGGGCTAGTGAACCCACTTATCGTCATTCTATTATTAGTTATTATTTGTTTCTTGATGACTCTCTCATTTTCTAGCAAACTAAGAAACAAACGTTCACTGTTCGATTAAGCATTGAAATTGAATACCGTGCTCTCGCTAACACCACTGCTGAGGTTATCTCGATTCGTTGGCTTCTCGAATACTTGGGTGTCCTTCAATAATCCCCAATTGATGTTTATTGTGATAGTTGTAGTGCTGTTTAGAATTTTCATAATGATATTTTTCATGAACGCACCAAACACATTAAGATTGATTGTCATTTTGTTCGGCAACTTCTCCTTATCATCCTACTCGTTTTCGGACTCTAGTGTCCAAACTCAAGATAGTATCTTTAGCTCTCACTCTAGTTCGAGAGGGATGTTAGAGTATAATTAGAATTAATTAGTATCAATTATAATTATTTAGCATATCTATATATTTATTATAGGATATTATGTTTTTATAGTTTTGATTCTTCTAACATCTATACATAGCCTTATATATTGTATCATTTCTGAACTCACTAAATAATATATGAACTATGCTATGTGTACGCCAAAATTAGCTACTAGTATAAAATACATGTTGGAATATAAATATACATTGAAAATAAATTAAACCATATATGTATTTATACACAAATATATTTGTGGTTGATTTTAATGTTTGATTTTAATGTATAAATAACATTTTTTATTTTGATGTACAAATATATTTATAATTTCTAAATCTGATTGTTAGCTTCTCCCACGTAAACCAAAAGTCTGTGAGTTGATTTTGATATATTACGAAGAATAGAGAATAGAAAAAATCTAGAGGGCAGCATTTTTATTGAAATTTGGTCAGTACTTAACCATAAAAAAAAATGAGTAATCCTAGACTATTAAATGTTATCTCACATTATAAAAAATATTAATGATGACTAATTGATGGCTACACATCACAAATTCTGTTGGCCCTAGCACTCTTAGTAGGAATAAGTTGTGCTGTGTTAATGTGCGATATACTCATTATTCATTTGTCAAACGTTTTTTTATTAGTGCAAATGTATTTTGGTCGCTATGATCATCATGCATCTTCAAACCGCCTATTTATATTGTATTATATATGAATTATGAAAACGTGCGTGCAAATTAAAACAACTTTATTTATCAATATATTATGTAAATTTATTTTCCCTCCGATGAGTATGTGAAGCTATGACTTGTATGTAAGCTCTGTTAATATTCATTTTACTGTTGCAGCCAGCAGCGGTTATTATGAATTAACCATCCTCTTAAGGTTAATATAAGGAATAATGATCTTTGATTAGTTCATATTGAACAATGTAATAGTATGTATAGGTTCATCAGCTTTAGGATTAGTCATGGTTATTTGTGAGAGCCGTATGCATAGTGACATATACTCAACAGCACATGCATGAATGAATTAATTAGGTAGTTTAGAGATGCCAATTAATCCCAAGTTAAGCTGTATCAGCATGCAATAATTTGTTCTTGTTAGAAACGAATGATTAAGTCAACTTAATACAAGGACATATATATATAGTTAAACTTAGCTTACAAAATTCAACGTGACCAATATTATTTTTCTAATGCCATGTTGTTGGATTGTTTTGCTATGCTTTATTATTTAATTTAAACCTCACAATTAGGAAACTTGGAACCAATAATCTATTCAAAGTATCAAATGACCAGTAACTACTCCTTCTTATATATAAATTCAATTCATATGTGATTGAACTGTAAAAGTGCCACAAGAAGAAGCGGGTTCTGCTTAGAAAGAACAAGAAACGATGGTAATCTTTGATGTTTTATTTCAGTTTTACATGAGCCAGGAATTTGAATGTTCCTAAAACATATATTACTCAACAGGGAATCTGCAGAGATATGGTGGGTACCCAACAAGGGCTACGAAGGAAAGGAGGAAACAGAGCTGCACTTTTTGTATACGGTAACTAATTAACAGCATAGCTAGCTTCCTTCCAAATCAGTATTATATTATGTTTAGTTTGTTGTGTTTTTATTTGAAGTTTGTAATTATATTGGTGCATGCAGCTATGGAAGGACTAGAGAACATGGCGTTCGTTGCCAATGCGGTGAGCCTAGTAACATATTTCTTTGGCTTCATGAACTTCAGCTTAACAAAATCTGCCACAACCTTGACCAACTTCATGGGAACTGCATTCTTGCTATCTCTAGTTGGAGGATTCATCAGTGATACATGTCTGTCTAGGTTCAAAACATGTGTTATCTTTGCATCCATGGAATTGCTGGTGAGTACAACAACTACATAGCATCATGATTACAGCTATCATTATTCATTGAGGAAATAATCAATCAAGTGCTAATTAATAAGGAAGAATTTTGAAACAAAAATGGATATTATAATAAGTATATAGTCCTCAATTATTGAAGTATATCACCAGCCTCATCGCCAACAACCATCGCAAGAATAGTCTTGAGTTAGATATAAATAAATATCTTCTTCGCAAGAGTAGCTCAATTTGCAGTGTAAGATGGCGACACCAAAATGCATCCATTATTATTATAATGATGATGATGATGATAATAATAATAATAATAATATTAATTTTTCTGAGGTCAACATCGTCCCTTGCCTTTAGTCAAAACTTGCTAAAATTGGCAAGAATTTTTTCTTTAATTTCAATCCATCCATATTATATCTACTTATCTAGGAAATTCATTACCCTTTCATAAAAAAACAAAATAATAATTTCTACCGCAAATATTTAAAATACTAACAAAATTTTTTATTAAAAAAGAAAAAGTATAGGTAGACAATGGGAATACTAAACTGTGAATAATGGATATGTCGGATGTTGAATTTAATAGGTATGTAGATGATTATGTTCATTATTTTTAATTGGATGGTTATTTCTTTTTATTCGATTTACTCATGTACAGTTAACAATGACTGCATGTTTAATTTACTAGGTGTACAGATAGTTATTCTCATGTTAATGTTTAAGAAGTAATTTGAGAAGTGGAGTGTTTTTTTTACTTTATTGAGTCAATTATAGAGCGCATTATTCACATTATTTACAAAAGTCATTGTCTTTCTAGCAAAACCCATTAAAAAACAAAACTAATCTTTTACCCAAAAAAATAAATTTCTTACGACAAAAATACCAAAACTTTATTTTTTTTAACTTTTTAAACAAAATTAACCAAAATTCTCAAATTATCCCTATTCTTCACCTTTAAACTCACGCCACCACCGTTTCTTTAATTTCACTCCATCCGTGTCGTATCTACTTACTTAGGAAATTCATTACCCTTTTATGAGTAAAATAATCATGTTAAGCTTTCAAACATATATCAATCAAGCATCAATTTAAAATGAATTTAATTCGTATGTGTTCTAATCTACCTAGACTCCAACTGAGGTATAGCACAGAGATATCGCAAGTGCTATGAGAACTCATCGAATATTCTTCAATATCGCGAGGTGGCTACCTGCCAAAAATACTCAATGCTCAAGTTAGTGTTTATCCGAGTAGTGTTTTAGGAAATTTGGAAAAGGATTGTTTTATTCATACCTCTCTATCTTCCTTGCTCATCTGATTTTTTAATTACTCGGACAATATATCCATTTCAACTATGTAATTATTACAAAATAATTTGTCTTTAATCAGCATATAATATAATTTATTGTAACCAACTTCAAAAAAAAGTTCATTGTGTTATAGGTCATTTCTTGATGTTAATTTGAGCTACTACATCAGAAGGATCATATGCATAAAAAAATTTCGATAATACTAAGAAGACAAAAAACAATATGTCCAAATAGTCTAAATTTATCTTATTTAGTATATATTTATTGTATAGTGTATTAAATAAAATAAAAGGATAAGATATATTTTTTGTCTCTGAAATTTGTTAAAAAATTTAAAAATACCCGTATTTAACGCAAATAAAAAATTTTTAGAACAAAATTGAAACAAAATAAAATTTAGTAATATTTTTGAAATTTTTAATAAACTAGGACAAAAAGTATACTTTACTCAAACAAAAAATAGTACGTTTTAGCAGTTTTTAGCTAATATTTTTCTATTATCAAACATTTCCAAAAATTTTATACCAACACAATCAAATGAATTATCACAACAAAACAAGTGTTTGACTTAACCACTACTTGAAAAGTAACATTAACATAAGCTTCTGATTAATAACTTTTAACATAAACTAGTTGATGTAATTGCAGGGATATGGTCTGCTTACAGCTCAAGCACACTTCCAGCAGCTAAGACCAATATCTTGCAAGAATGGAGCAGCATCACAGATGAGTCATTGTGATGCTGCCACAGATGGACAGGTTGCAATACTCTACACTGGGCTCTACCTTATTGCATTGGGAACTGGTGGTGTTAAGGCAGCATTGCCAGCATTAGGTGCAGACCAGTTTGATGAGAAGGACCCTAAAGAGGCTCCTCAAATGTCAAGCTTCTTCAACTGGTTCTTGTTTAGCCTAACCATAGGAGCCATTGTTGGTGTTACTTTCATTGTTTGGGTCAGTACCAACCAAGGATGGGCTTGGAGTTTTACTATTTGCACTATTGCAGTCTTGTTTGCAATCATATTCATATGCATGGGCAGGTCTTTATATAGAAACAATGCCCCAAAGGGAAGTAGCCCTCTAGTTCGAATCATTCAGGTAAACAACAATAACAACAATAACCATTCATCATGAATTTTTGTAATAATACATTGGAATTGGACTCATGTTTTGTTGAACTACCAGGTTCTTGTAGTAGCCTTGAGAAACAGAAAAGTTCAGATTCCAGAGAATGCAGAAGAACTGCATGAAATTCATGAAAAAGAAAGAGTGGACAATCATGAAATCATTAAAAGGACAAACCAATTCAGGTTATAAAATTATGGACTAACAAATCTGAATTCTCTTATGCTTCATTATTTAATATGACTAGTAGTAACTTTCTATTAGAAACATCATCTTTTTCCTTATCAGACCTTATGTGAAAATTGAATTTCCAGATTCTTGGACCGCGCGGCGGTTGTCACAAACAATGATGGACCATGGAATCTGTGTACAGTGACACAAGTAGAGGAAACAAAAATCCTAATCAGAATGCTACCAATAATACTCAGCACAATATTCATGAACACGTGTTTGGCACAGCTTCAAACCTTTAGCATACAACAAGCCAACACCATGGACACCAACCTCCATGGCTTCAAAGTGCCAGGTCCCTCAATCCCAGTCATCCCTTTGTTGTTTATGTTCGTCCTAATCCCTTTATACGACCGCATCTTCGTCCCACTGGCACGAAGATTCACAGGGATCCCCACAGGGATCACACACCTTCAGAGGATTGGAATTGGATTGGTTCTGTCAGCTATTTCCATGGCAGTGGCTGGTTTCGTTGAAACACGCCGCAAATCAGTGGCCGTACAACACAACATGGTAGATAGCACAGAGGCTCTTCCAATGAGTGTGTTCTGGATTGGTTTCCAATATGGCATTTTTGGAGCTGCAGACATGTTTACTATCATAGGTCTTCTGGAGTTCTTCTATGCAGAGAGTTCAGCTGGAATGAAATCTTTAAGCACTGCAATAGCTTGGTGTTCTGTGGCATTTGGTTACTTCACAAGCACAGTGGTGGTTGAGGTGGTTAACAAAGTCAGTGGAGGGTGGCTTGCAAGTAATAACTTGAACAGAGACAACCTTAATTACTTCTATTGGCTATTGGCTGTGATGAGTGTTCTCAACTTTGTGTTTTACTTAGTTTGTGCTTCTTGGTATAAGTACAAAGCAGTAGAAGACAAGCACCGTGATTCAAAAGATAATGCTCTTGAAATGGTTAATGCGTAGGCCTGCACGCTCTTCACTCTTCACTGTAATTTATAAATTATATGCTGCTGTTAATTCTTATAAGAAGCTAGGTAAACTGTATAACAAGGAAATTGTTATTATTAATAACTGAAAATAATGATTGTAGTTGGCTTTTGTGCTATGGTTCCTATTAAGACAGCAATGACTATTGGTTCCCAAATTCATTCCTGGATCATCATCAAGCAATCATACTGCAAGTTAAATAAAGTAATATAAGAAGCAACCCTTGCATATAGCAAGTGCAGCATGTTAATGAAGGGCGTAATATTAATGTCCATCAGTTATTTTTCAAAGTTCCGCAGTAACGAATATGAAGGATCCTATGACCCAGAACAAGAAGGCTTCTCAGTTCTCAATTGTTTTTCCTTCCAGCAAATTTAAGCGCTGTTTCTGGCAGCAACTCAACTGCGTCCTACCACATAACTTGAGGCATGCAAGTTGATTGCTGAAAGAGCAAAAACATAACTCTTCATCGTGCTAAACATAGTACTTCCATTCATTAATTAGCTGCTAATCATGATATGACTGAGAGTTGATGTCATGAATTGTCGATTCCCATATGTTTGAAATCTTAAAAAGTTAGAAGTTATACTTTGTTCATGATTATTGTCTTTCTTTTCTTTATTTCTTTCTCTACTTTCTTTTCTTTTTAATTTTACACTTGGTTCGAGCAAGGTCTTTTAACTGTAACTGTAAAGGCAAGCCTATTCTTACCAGACAAGAGTTATATTTGATTTTTAAGTTTTCTTTTTTTTTTCCGAAAAGAAATCAACACCAAAAAGTAGAACTTATGACAAACTAGGAAAATAAACAAAAGAACAAATAAGGAACAAACTAAAATATTCAACACCTAATCTATACAATATCATGTACTCTATTAAGAATTAAAATAGAAATCAGAATGATCAAAGCAGAAACAGAAGAATTTCAACAGGAAGGGGACGTAACAAGATTTCAAGAACAATCAATATAACTAAAATTAATACACGAACAAATGATTAATCATAATGCCCATTGCCCAATGGGGGACTTTTTACCCTCCCTGATCCACAATGCCTGTAATAGGGGTTGAGGTTGACCAAAACAATAAACTAACCCACCCTTGCCGGAATTGGGTTGAGGGGATGATAAATCTGCTTTGATCAAGTTTATCAATCAAAGCTCATTTATAGGCCAATGAAAAATCATGTTCAGACAAACAAGGATAAATGCCAACCAACCATAAACCATGCTCAGACAATTGCACAAATGACCGAATGACATCAATTCGGATTGAGAGGAGGATGTTTGATCATGGAATTTAGAGGGAAATACTTGGTTCCATGTCAAAGCATTCCTCGAGTTTCCAGCATTCAAATAACTTACATGAGGAACACAAAATAAAATCAATCATCATTCATCTTTCATTTTACTTTTCACCGTGGACCTTTTGGCAAGGAGCAAAATATTGCAGCCTACCACTAAATGAATAAGACATTCATCATTATTGGGTCATTGACAAATTCACGTCAATGAATAAGATTCATCAGAAACTATATTCACGATGAGCAGGCTCCTGCTCATCTCAGAGAAGTGTTGAACACCGATGACAGCTCACTCCCGACTAAAACAGGAGCAGCGATCAATTCAGAAGAAATGGACCTATGTATCTGGAACCACCTTTCATCATCATAGGAAGGCAGCAGGAATCATGTCAGGAAATTGCCACAGCCTTGTTTCCAGATGTGAGTTTATGATGTGCATCAATGTCAGATACTTTGGATGGAGGCCAGTACCTAAACATGGATCTACCAACAATGCTCTCAAGAGGGAGTGGACCCCTGATATTAAAAAAAACCAGTAAATATGATCAGTAAAGCGTCAAGATTCAAGAATCGTTATATCTATAAATATATAATAGTAAGTTATACATAATAAAAATTGTGAACTCTGGTAGCATGTTTACATAAAGCCAGATATTTGAGAAGAACGGCATCAACAATCAGATGAAAATGTGTTGTCCCCCTAAAGCAGCATACTCTCCAATGGAACAACAAACAAAAGTCAGTTACAAAGAGATTGAAGTTACCAGTTATGTGAGTCAAAGCTGTTATTACGATTATCTCCCAACACAAAAACATATCCTTCTGGCACAACCTGCAGCAAAATAAAAAACAAAAACATTAACCATGCTGTAGTTCCACAATCAATTGACAGAAATATTATTCCCATGGCAAATACAAAACATTACCGTTAATTCCATTTCATAAGCAAGAGGCTCTAAAATGAATTCCTCTTCTTCAGCAACACCATTCACAAGTAATTTACCATCTCGAACCTGACAAAAGAAAACCACAACACGCATACAATGTAAGATATTATCGGATAAATGCTTTGTAATCTGATAAACTAATTACTCAGAACATAGAACTTACTTCAACAGTGTCTCCAGCCTTAGCTACAACCCTTTTTATAAACACGTCAGAGGAAGAGAAACCAAATTCCTACACAACATAAAACCAAACGATAAACATCATCATTGATTAACAACTCAACTGCATAATGCAATTCTTAAAAAGCTCCAAATTCTAAAAGCAACTGAAGGAGTTGGTTCACTTACTTGTAAAACAGGAGGTGCCTTAAAAATCACTATATCTGAAACGTTAGGCTTTCTAAAGAAGAAAGAAAACTGCAACACCATTAACCGAAAAAGGGGAACAATTAAATATATATATAAAAAAAATGGAAACAACAAACAAGACCAAAATCCACAAAAATTAAATTAAATTACTGAGAAATTAAACATTTCTTCTTGTCAAGGTGAAAGTAAAACCAACCTTTTCGGCCATAATGCGATCACCGACTTCGAGGGTTGGGTACATAGAGGAAGAGGGAATAGACCTAGGTTCAGCCAGGAAGGACTTGAAGAGCAAGCTAACGGTGACGGCGGTGAACGCGGCCTTCGCATCCTCGGAACACACGTTCAACACCCGCGAGAGCCACCTGCTCTTCCCAGCTTCAACGGCGGAGACAGCGCTAGCGGCCACCTCCTCCGAACACAGCGTTCCGCCCTTATCGACCTCCCAGCTTGTGGTGGTGGGATTAGGGACGGATTCGTTACACGGAAGCCACTTAGAACCCTGCAAGAAAGGTATGATGGAAGAGGTCTTGAAGGGCGAAATACCGAAAATACCCACGGAAGCCGACGATGAACCAGAAACTCCGACCGTTGACTTCATCATGGAGATCAAGCCCAAGACGATCGGGTTGCTGCAGTTATCGCCGAAAATCTCTCCGGCGAGGGTGGTGTAGGCGCAAGGATTGCGTGGCTTCGGCCGCCGGAGATGATCGGAATGGAAGCTTCGGACACCGGCGGTGGGATCTCGGTCATGTTTTGGGCTAACTCCGAAGAGGCGAGAATGGATCCAGCATTCTTGGAGGCAGCGGGAATTGGATATGCGGGAGGTGGCGGTGGAGACAAGGTTGTGGGCGACATAGCCGGAGAAGGAGAAGGTTACGCGGATAGCCATAAAGACGAAATAGTAGAGGTTGAGGAAGAAGATTAGGTACACTGTGATTTGGGGGAGAACGATTGGGGAGGGACGAAACCCTAGCAAGCGATGAAAGCCATTTCTTTCGAAGGAACTAGTAAAGGGAGTGCAGAAGAGGTGAATTGAAGGGTGTGGTGGAACTCAGGGGAGTGAATCGCCGGCGATAACACTCCCACGGCGTTAACAGAATTAGGGAGTCACGGGGGGGGGGGGGGGAGAGAGAGAGAGAGAGAGAGAGAGAGTGTGTGAGAATGGAAATGGTTGAAAGTCAAAAATAAGACTGAGAGAGGATTATAGGTTTGTTTTATTTTGGGTTTATATATACGGCGGCTACCCTCGGTGTACCTGCACTTTCCCTCGTCATAATCATAAATTGATATAAATTGATAAATTCATACTCATCAATAGAATACTATTGTGAAATTAACTACTACTAATAAAACATTAAGACAGTGTCAAATTATGTTCTATTTCTATTTATTTTGCATATATAAATTTGTTTAATGAAAATTATGCTTAAAATAAAACACAAACCATCTAATATATTCTCATAAAATAAAAGAATTTCATATAAAGTTGACTGTTATAAATTTATGATAAAAAATTTATGTAGTACTCATAAATCTTATTTGTGGAATAATATTGTTACTTATTATTTTTATAAACGGTACATAAATATAATTATCTATTAAAGCATGAATAGTATATAATAATATATAAAAAAGTAATTATTTTAATAAAGACATTTTTATGTGAAAATATTATGAATAGATACAAATTTAAAAAGAAATAAAAGAGACATTTATCCTCACAAACATCTTAAAAGAATTAAAATTATAGATAAATATTAAATTTTGTGAAAAAAAAATTATAATTATCTTGTTAAAAAATTTTTTTGTATAAAAACTAAAAATAAATAAATAAATCAACTCAACAAAAAATTAATAAAATTTAATTACTCTATATTTCTATAATTTTACTGAATTTTTAATTAAACTCTTGTATTTTTTTTCAATTAGATTTCTATACCATATAATTTGTTTTAATTTAGTCCCTATTAACATTAAACATCTAAAAAATGTTAGCAAATTGTGAATTTATTTACATATCTTTGTTTTTTACCTATAATAAATTCATATTTCTCTGAGATTTATCTCTTTTTCAATTTTTTTTTTACTTTTTGTGAGACTTTCACACACAAATAGGAATAGAAATATAGATCAAAGTTAAAAAATCTCTTTTATTTTCTATTCGGGAAGCTGTGTTTTGAGGAGTTCCAATCTCAAAGAAAGAAGACACATGTATTTATGTGGAAAAGCAATAATTGTGCGCTCTTCATTGGCTGTGTCTGACCATGATAGGATGTATCTTGCTTGTGGGAGGATGTCAAAATGCAACTTTTTTTAGCAGATTGATGATGATGACAGTATAAAAAATGAGTGGCCATTTAAAAGAAAAGGATAGAAGAATTCATTATTTTTGTAGTGACACCCTAATTTTTTGAATTTTTGGAATAAAGAATTTAAATAGAAAATTTTTTTTTTACCCTAATAAAAAATACAAATTTTTTTAGTAGATTGATAAAGGTGACGCAAAAAGGAGAGAATGTTGGAGTTGTGGAAATATAAGATTATAGTTAGAGACTAAAATAAAACAATTAGATGCACAAAAAAAAAAGAGACTAAGCATAGAGATAAAAAGATTAATTGTAAAATTTAGACAAGTAAATACTTATGTAGATAAATTATGTGATGATAAGTTTAATATTGTTTAAGAACAACTTCAGAAATTAAAAGATAATATAAAAAATCATGCAAAATGTAATATATATTGTTTATGTTTTTGATAGTCTTAGGTAATGTAACTTTTTAACATTAATTAAGTAGTTAATAATCGAATTGAAATTTAATTTTTTAAATATAACTAAAATTATTATTATTTTTTTACAGATTAGTTATGATAAAAATATATATTCTCTATATATTAATATATTAACTTTTTTATTAAAATAATCTTATCTTATGCTGGTAATTGTTTTGATCAAAAGAATATTTATACCATAAATATTATAATAAATAAAATTTTAAAAATGAATAAAAAATAATTATAAATTATTTTTTGATCATTCTAGATTAATATACCTCTTATCAGATAATTAATTTATTAGAAATTTAAATTTAATTTTAAATTATAAATATATTTATATTAAAATTTTATTTTTATCATTAAATTTTTTTGTGGATCCGTTATTGATTATAAATTATTAAATCGTTTTTTGGTGACTAAATTATTAAATCGTTTGATATATTTAATTAAATTATTTAATAATTTTTATAATATTATTTTTAAATAAAGATATTTGGATAAAAGTAACCTATAAAAGAATAGTCAACAAATAGAGTTATTTAGTTTTACTCCTACCTTATAGACAGAAATGGACAAGGTGACGGGAATAAATAAATAAATGAAAAATCATAGTTGATAAATGAAGAAGCCAAGAAGATCCGCCATACTCTGCCTGCTGCCATACGTGACATAAGCGCATACGTCATCTAACAATTATGAGGACCAAAGTTGGGATTGGAGCAAGTCAAAGTCAACGACTAATAACCCAAAAATAAAAGTTCCATGCTTCCAGTTTAAAGCTTATTGATAAAAAGAAGGTTCATGAATGGTATCAAAGACCACGGATGGGAAAAACATCTACATCTGCGGGATTATCTGCGACCACGAGATTTATAAAATTTTTACAGAGAGAAATTTAGTTCTGCAAATAAATAAAAATAAGCAAAAAATAATTTAAAAATAGAGTAAAAAAAGATTAGAAGAGTGTTATTTAATAATATTGATAAATGCTATATTATTTATATATGTGGACCTAAAATGGGCACATATTTGTAAAACGCAGGTCACGTTTTATATGAAAGTAGAGATGAATCCAAAAATATTATTATGGAGGCTAATAATAAAAAAATTATATAATATAAAATGTATTAAAAAAATATATCTATAAAGAATATATTTTAAAGTACAAAAAATACGTGTGTACTTTTTACTAATGAAATAGTCGATTTTTTGTATCATAAAATTCATCGATAATAGATTTTGTCAAATTTTTCAGCAATTTTCTTTTAAGTATAATTAAAAGACAATTGACAAAAAATTTATAATTCATTTTTTTTCTAAGTCATTATTCAAAATATTCATAGCTGAAAAAAGTTTTTCAGTTGTAGCAGTTGAAACAAAAAGAATTAATACTAAATAAATCAAGAAAGGCGGTCATAAGAAGAAGAAAAAAAATCCACTTTATGAAATTTAAAAAATTTTATTTAATTAAAAATATTAATAATAATATATTTTTCAGATTTTTTTAATATTATTACTTACTTTTTAAATATTAAAAATCATTAATATTTAAATTAGATTGAACTTTTATTTATACTAGACTAAATATTAAATAATTTTTTTTAAAAAATTAATCATACTTAATAACTTATTAATATTAATTTAAAAAAAACTGGAAGGAGCGAGGCCTCCACTTGCCCTCGTATGCTCGTCCTTGCATGGGAAAAAATAAAAAAAATAGCTACATTTGGCATGAGGAGAGCAGCAACCGAAATGTGTCCTATATGTCTCCTTCATGCAGACAATAACCAGCCATTTGACCATCTTAAACTACTCAAAAGACAGGTTGCGTTTGCCAAATGACAGATACAAAATGAAGGTTGCGATTGGCAGGAGCTACGATGCATGTTCGACATGTGTTTGGAAAAATGGCCGAAGGGGGTCTTTAAAAAGCAAAACGCAAGTGAGGTTTTGTACAACGTGAGGGTTCATGGTTTTTTGAGGGTTTAGTTTAAGTGAGTAAGGGTTTGTGTTGTAAGGGAGAGAGGGTTGAGGTTTTTGGTTGCAAGGAAGCGGGGAAGAAAAATAGTAGGAAGAAGAAGAAGTAGTTTAAGTGAGCGAGTAGTAAAATTATTAGAAAAAAAATGGTTCGTGATTTTACGTTACTTCAAAAACACATTATTAAATATCTGGATCATCTTCAATTGCTCAATTTTATCGAAATGGAACCTATATGTGTGCTTTTCTTGGATATGGAAGCATGGGGGACTAGACGTATATGTGGGACAGCTTTTTGGTAGTTTCAGGGAGAAGAACTCGGACCGTGCGTTTTCTTTGGTTACGAATTTTGCATATCAAATCGCACGGTGCGGTCCGATTTGTATGCTAATGAGAAATAAAATTTGGGGTGCTCTAAATCAGACCCTCCGTGTTACCTTAGGTTGGTTTTTTAATATGCAATGGTACTACAAGTCGCATGGTCCGAGTTCCATGCTTAGAATTTGAACTGAACTCAGACCCTCCGTTTTGAGTGCGGATGAAAATTTTTTTGATGAACTGCGAGAAGAAATCGCATGGTCCGGTTTCATTTCTTAATATTTTTTTGAATGATGTTAACCTAGTCGAAGGGTGCGAGTTCGTTAAGGTGGTCTATATAAAAGTGTGAAGTGAACTGATAGCTTACTCGAGTCTTCTTCCCCAACTTGAACGGTTGCGTCTTCTACTTCTTCTTTCTCGTTTCTTTATTACTTCCTGTTTTAAACTTGAAAATCTAGTAGCTAAAGCTATGCTTTTTTTTTTTGTGATTGAGAGAAATGAGTGACAGAGTGTTACTAAAAGTGTATTATTTTGGTCAGATTTTACTACAAACGTCTGAAGGAGTAAAATTTATTTGTGAAAATCTGCTTGATGTTGTTATTCCTTTTATCATCTCATTTGAGGAGCTCAAAGGTGTGATCTGTGAAAAGATAGATTCTGAGAGGGCAAGAAAGATATCCTGTATTCTATACAGATATCCCATACAGGTATTTGGTGGATTCGTCCAGTTTCAAACCAAATATGTGACGGACAAAGCGAGCATGCAAGAGATGTTTTCAATATATATTGAAAACCGGGCTCAGATCTTGTTCATCGAGTTGTATGTTGAGTTTGAACAATCTGAGGCCGACCGGAATATTCTACGGGAAGATTATAATAGTGACAGTGAAGAAGAGTTCGAAAGTAACTACGAGTTTGTTGGTCCAGATGGAGATGAAGATCAAGGTGATGGAACTACAACTCCAAATGTGACAGAGGTGGCAAATGCACTCGCAAACGAAGTGCCGTTTGAGGAGCCATCATTCATGCGAGTTTTGGACTTGGAAGCCATGCATGTTCCGGAGTTTCCGGAATATATGACTACAGGTACGTAATACGTCGTATTAGTTCTTTTTTTAGTTAGTTATTGATTTAGTTATGAATTAATTAGTATTTATTTACCATTGTTTAATCATGCGTTGATGTTATAGTTCTTAGCATCGAACCGGTGGTTGAGCAGTTCAGGTGACTGAGTCACTGGTTCAACCGTTGGGTTAGTGAAAAAACCGGTTGACCCGGTCCTATGTAAATAAAAAATAAAAAATAGCACTGTTATATATATACTATAAGTACTTATTAGGTAATAATAAAATTCTGTCGAATATGATTAGTAAATATTACGTGAGTTTCTAATTATCATTCGCAGTTGATCGATCCATTCTACGGTTCAAACCTAGTGAACCGGACCGGTTAGGTTCCAGTTCATTTGGTTTGACGGTCGAACCGGCCAGTTCGGTCTGGTTTTTATCTTTTCTGCCGATTGTTCCTTTTTTTTTAATTAGAGTGACATAATAACATGTTGTCAGATTTGGATTTATATCATACCATAGGCAGTAACTGTAGATTTACCCTTATTATCGGTTTTGAAATATCTGTCTTTATTTGATTTTTCCTATGGTGGTTGTCAATTGTAGAGATTCCTATTGTCGCAGATGGTGAATTTGCCGTTGGTATGGAGTTTAGTTCCAGGGAAGCTGTTATTAAGGCGATAAAAGAGTATACCATACGACGAAGCGTAGACTACCGGGTGTATGAGTTTGAGCCGTTGACATTTTATGCCAAGTGTACGCAGTATGGGTCAGGGTGTGGTTGGCTTATCAGGGTTAGCATGATCAGCAAGAAGTACTGTTGGGTTATAAGGAGGTATAATGGTAATCACACCTGTACCAGAGCCACCATTTCACAGGATCATTCGAAGCTGGATTCTATCACAATTGCAGAAGCGATAAAACCATTGGTTGAGGCTGACCCCTCCTTAAAGGTAAAGTCGGTTATAGCGAAAGTGCAATCGAAGTTCAACTACACCGTTAGCTATCGGAAAGCATGGTTGGCTAAGCAAAGGGCAGTAGAAAAAATATTTGGAGGTTGGGAAGCATCGTTTGAAGCGTTGCCTATATGGTTTGAGGCCATGTGTCATAAAGAGCCATCAGCTGTTGTCCATTTTGAGACTATGCCTGCATATCAAGGCAATGACTTGGTGGGTGATATTCGAGTACTGCATCGAGTATTTTGGAGTTATTACCCCTGTATTAGGGCATTCAGACATTGTAAGCCAATTGTCCAAGTGGATGGGACTCACTTGTACGGAAAGTATAAGGGTTGTCTACTAGTGGCAGTTTCACAGGATGGCAACAACAATATCGTCCCAATTGCGTTTGCTATTGTAGAGGGAGAGACTTCTGATGCATGGCACTTTTTCCTTAGCAACCTTCGTCAACATGTTGTCACTCGGGATGGTGTGGGTCTAATATCCGACTAACACCAATCCATCAATGCAGCTGTGGAACGCAGTAACGGAGCTTGGTCAATTCCTATAGCTTTTCATATGTTTTGCATTAGGCATATAGAGTCGAATTTTCTACGAAAATTCAAGGCACCGTACCTCCAAAAATTGGTCGTCAACATTGGTAACCATTTACTAAATTTAAGTAAGTTATTAACAGAAATAACCTTCAGCATTTGTTTTGACATCTTTTATTTTTCTTTTTTTATGTTGCTATCTTCCAGGATATTCGAGGACGGTGCGGGAGTATGAAGTGCGTTACCAGCGATTACGGGAACGGGGCCAAGCGTATACAAACTGGTTAAACCGAATTTCTCACGAACAGTACGCATTGGCATTTGATGGTGGATACCGATGGGGTCACATGACGACGAATCTAGTGGAATGCATCAATTCCGTGTTGAAGGGTGCACGCAATCTTCCCATTACTGCTCTTGTGAAGGCAACATTCTACAGGCTAAACGAGTTGTTCACCCGAAAAAGAGCGGAGGCAGAAGCGCGGATTAATTCTGGCCATGTGTTCTCTGATGTCGTGACCTCGAAGTTGCATGCAAACCAACTTGCATCAGGAAACATTCAAGTCAGTTGCTTTGACCGGCAGAATGAGGTATTTGAGGTGCGTGAGATGCCAAGTGGACTGGAGTTTGCAGTCGATCTACGTGGCTTTCTATGTGACTGTGGTGAGTTCCAGGTGGACCGGATCCCCTGCAGACATGTGTTCGCATGTTGTGCCAACCAGCGACTGGATTGGAAACTATATGTGCATGATGTGTATAAGATGGACCAAGTTCGGTGGGTGTACCGAGCAAGGTTTAGGCCACTAGGTAATCCTACGACATGGCCTGCTTACAACAGTCCTCGGTTCGTACCGAATCCGTACCTGAGACGCGTCACGAAATGTCGCCCAAGAATGACCCGCTTCTTGAATGAGATGGACACGCGAATGTTACATCGTCCTAGGCGATGTAGGCTGTGTGGAGCCAAGGGACATAGTCGTAGCAGATGCCGTCAGTCAGCTGGTGCAAATGCCGACGGAGATGCTCAATAAGTTCACAGTCTCAGATTTCATATGATATGTGTAGCATTATATAGTATGGCATGAGCTGTCCATTTGATTTAACTTGACCTAATATATGTAACATTTTATAAAATCACTCGAAATCTCATATTTATATAACATTGTATAACGTTTTTATCTTGCTTTTATGTTAAAATAGTTTTAATAATTTATTAAGTGGTTTATATCTATTATATTAATATCTACTACAAGTTTATATTTATTATATTAATGAAAATCATCATAGCTTGGTGATGGTGGAAGACCAGTTTTCAACCTTATGCGGTCCAAATTTCTGACCGGACTAGTAGATGGTCCGATTTAATGGTTCTCTGGTTAAATCGACCGGTCCGGTCCGGTTTTTACAACACTAAATATAAGATACCTGTAGCATGTTATAATATGATCTCAATTGTCTAATTGAGGTATATTGACATGATATCTGTAGTAATATACTCAGATTTTATGAAACATTAATACATGGTCCAGATCAATAATACCTGAATAAGGTCATTAATGCATAAATACTCTAAACATACAATAGAAATCTTAGCATAGTCCAGCTCATTAATACATAATGTCCAACAGATATAAAGTACTCTAAACATAGTCCACATGATTATTACTTAAATCAATACGTTACACCACAACTACTTTCTGATTGTCCACTTTACATCCTTCACAAAGTTCTTGCATTTCTTCGCTGCCTTTTTGAAGACAGATGGAGTGTAGCGATTAGCGCTACGACGTGGTGGATCAATCCTCATATTGTAACCTTTGACTTTGTCATCCGGAGTGCGTTCCTGACCTGTATACAATTTATAAAAACAAATACATGTAGCACATCAGGTAATCAAACCAACATAGATACCACATATCATTCAAGAAAAACCAAACAGAGATGCCAGTTATGAACAAAAAATAAATAACTAATCGAACATGTAAAGTAAAATACACAACATAATACCATCATTACGAGATTCTTCATCCTCATCGAACTCCTCTATTTCATCCTCCTCATCATCATCCTCGTCATTCGGGTCATCTACTAGATACGCATCGGTCTCTTTCTCGAGTGTGTTAGCATTTTCCTCAATGAGTCCCATAGAAATACGGTTAGGATTCTGACTATTAAGAACTCCGCGTCCACCTTCACTCCTACTAGAGTCAACTGATACGAACCCCCCAGAAGCAACCGATGAGGTATGGCCCAGATACCTCGCATCCAACGAGTACCTACCTGCCATGAACTCAGGCTGATGGCCATATTGTGATAGTCCTGCATCTGTAGCCATGAACCCAAGTAACTATCTAAAAGAACCTCTTTCTCCTGTTTCAAACTGTGACATACCCCAATATTGTTGACTTATTGGAAATGATGGGGGAAACTGTGTCTGAGGAACATACTGGTTTGAGGACTGAGGTTGTTCTTCTGGAATCGGGTTTGGAGGTAATATATGCGGCGAATGTGGCTCTTGTTCTTCATTGTCATCATCCATATCCTGACTACCCTCATCGGTATTCTGATTATCCTCATCCATATCCTGATCATCCTCATCCATATCGTGATTACCTTCATCATTCTCTTGACCCACAAGATTTGACAAGTTCAAGTGGTCCCCAAATTTCGATCGGTACCAATACATGTAACAATCTAATGGATGCTGTGAAGGCATGGGAAGCTCAGATAGAACGTAGTTATACCTGTTTGACCAATGCATCACCCAAATTGAATGACTCGGTGCCGTGGCCCAGTTAAGATTCTTGGGACCAGTCAGGACTTCTCCATGCGCCTTGCCAGATTCCGCTCCTAATTAGGTACTCCCTGAACAAAACCAAACTGTCGCCTAAACCTATCGGTAGCATGCCACTCGATACATTCAAATGATACCAAAGGAACTGTAGCGCTCCAGACAACCGACTGCATGTAGATTTCAGCAGGAATGATGTTCGGATCCACGCGATCCATAGTATAAGCAACCCAAACAAACTGGGAAAAATAAACGAACCTCATTATTACAACCCACAATACCAATAACAATAACAATGATTCATAAATATGTCTCAGACCTTAAACCCAAAACTAATACTTCTTTAATTAAAACACACATGCCCTTCTTGAAGTTCATCAAATGCCTTCCTAAAGTGAGCTAGATTCAGATATCTATATCGTCGGTCACCACGCTCCCAGTTACGCCACCTAATATGATATATTCAATTAGCTCAACTAGCTCAACTGAATCTTAAATTTCAAGATACGGGTACATTGTAACAAATTATTACCTGTTTGCTAGCGGAAAACTGCGGGGTTCCCTAGGTAGCGGCGATAGATATGGCAGCCGGATCCAAGCCCAACCGAGTAGAAGTGTTAGTGGACCATCTATTTCCTTGCAGTTAAAACGAGATGCCCTGCATAACGCCCTATAGAGGTGTGCTAGGCATGCCATTCCCCAACTATACTGTCCAATACTAACAAAATCACGTAGCAAGGGTAGAAATTTCCAGTGCACACCTACCCCAGACTTATCCCCAAACAATATCGTCCCGATCAGCAACATAATATGGCACCTCACATACCTCTGTATACTGATATCATCAGTCAACTCTAAATTTTCTTTTAGATCCCGCAGCCAGGTAAGTTTTATGCAGTTACCTCTACAGTCTGACTTACGCGGTGCAACTCCAAATTGAATCAAACACTCCGCCTCCAACGCTTCAAAACTACTCATTGTCATCCCTATGACCATTGTTGTCAAACTCTCGAGTTAACTCGTAAACTCGTATGAGTTTACGAGTTTAGATATGGAATCGAGTTGACTCGGGCATAGACTCTATCCTGAGTAAACTCGGCTAGACTCGGCTAGACTCGGTCAAACTCGGACAAACTCGTGAGTCTAGGACCAAGTTAGCGAGTTTGTGTTTTTCTTCATTTTTGCTCAAAAAAATGTCATTTTGAAACCGAAAAAACACTTTTTTTATTAGGGTTATGATAACACTCCCAAAAAATGAAAGAAAACTCAATCAAAACACAGTCATCTGCATCGTTTCCCTCAAGTCTCACTTTCTCCATGTTTGCCGCAGTCGCCATTCCTCGTCAAGCTGCCGCTATTCACCTGCGTCTGCTACCTCTGCTCTGATTTGCGCCATTGTCTGTGAATTTTACCTATGTTGCCCTCTGCTTTGTATTTCTTCACATCTCCACTATCCGCAACTCCATCGTGCTATCACCGTTCACGAGTTCGACTACTTCTCCTACAGTCCTATCTCTGCTCTGGTTTGCACCGTCGTGAAATTCATGACTCTTTGTTGCTGTTGTTTTGTGTTGCTGCTGCACCCTTGTCTTCGATCTGCTGTTGCTGAGATTTTACCCCTTCTTTTCTTCTGTATTCTCTATTTTTTGTATGTCTTTTGCCCTTTCTTTGAGCCTTTGCTTCTTTATTTATTTATTTTATTTTTTAAATTTTATTGCTTCTAATTTTAGCCTATTGCTTATCATTTATGTTAGATGGCCAAATGGTTCATCCATTCATGGCTAATTAGTAATTAATTATTTTGACTAGAGTTAATTTGATTATTTGATATTGTTCAATGTTCAATTAAAGATTTAGTATTACAGATTTAGAATTTTTAATTTTGTGTGTTTTATGTTGTATTTGTATAAGAATAATTATAGAGGATTTGGATGTGTATTTTAAAATATTTGTTATAATGTATGCTACTATTTTAATTTATTATGTGCTTTAAAATTGATATTATTAATTTTGAAAGGTTAAAATTGAGTAAATATACATTATATATATATATATATATATATATATATATATATATATATAAACTTCATAACAGGTGAACTCGTACGAGTCTACGAGTTAACTCGCGAGTCGAGTCTAGGTCAGCTCCACGAGTTTACTTAGACTCGCGAGTTTGACAACCTTGCCTGTGACTGGAAGACCATCTGTGGGAAGACCAAGAATTAGAGCCACATCTTCAAGAGTCACGGCACATTCACCAATGGGAAGGTGAAACGTATGTGTTTCAGGGTGCCAACGTTCGATCAGAGCATTCACCAATACTTTCTGACACTGCACTATCCCAATCTGAGATACATGATAAAAACCGGTAAGTCGTAAATAGTCCTCCACCCTATCGTTGTACCGATCCGGAGGAATTGGGTGATTACAAGTCAACATTCTTAATTTCTATAAAAAAGATAACAAATTAATAGTCAGCTCATTAACAATTACTATATGACTATCATAAATCAACTTACTGAATCCTTTTAAAAGTAATTATTCTAACTTCTAAAATTAATTATTAATCCTTAATTTTATTCATAACTAACAACTAATGAAAATAATTACTAATACAAATATTCCTAATCAAAATTCTTAACTTACAACATCTACCATAATATCTAATATTAATTACTAATTTACTATCATTGAAACATTTTTTCCTCAACTATCAAAAAATATTACTAACCAGTATATGCCAAACCTTCATTTTCTAACAACGGTAAGAACAATTAATTTGCTAATAATGATGATTACAATTAACAAAATTTAAATATCCTCGTAATAAAACCTAACGTGCTTTCATAAAAATAATCCCACTAATCATTCAGTAAGTACTAACAATTTCTCACAATAACAATAACATTTAACTTCATCCACAACAGTTATAGTAAAGAATTTTAATTTTTTTTTAAAAAGTTTACACGTTCTTTCCAATTATAATTATAATAAAATTTAATAAAAAATTAAAAAAAATTAAATTCTCTCTAAAAAAATCACTACCGTTTCTGTTATGTTCTGTTTACATTTTTAAAATAAAAAACTAGCAAGCATAATAATAACAAATTTCCTAATAATAATTATAATTAAAAATTAGAAAAAAAATTTCAGAAAAATTTTAACAAAATCTAACAAATATGGAGATATCCTAATAATCATTCTATTTATATTCCTAACTTGCATTTCTAACAATAATCATAATAATTAAATTTTTAACAATAATAACTATAAATATAAAAAATTTAAAAAATTTAAAAATAACACTTACATAATCAGAATGACTGAGATAATGAATAATATGAAGCTCAAATCGATCAACATCTTTAATTTAATTTTATTTTTTTTGGCATGGTTTTCTTTTCTTCCAGCAAGTAGCTTTCAGAACCGGAGAAAGGAAGAAGAAGAAGATGGGAGTGAGGTTGAAAGTGAAATGTGAGAATGAGTTAATTCGGATGGTGAGAGTAGGTAACTTGGTCTTCGTTTGGTTTCAGGGCACCGCTTGTCCTAGACGCCCCAGTGCGACGCGTGTCCAGGGAAGAGTAAATCGGACCGTGCGTTTGGTTAAGCGCAAATCGGACGCTCCGTGTGGTTACTGCAACTCGAAGGGTCCGAGTTGTTCCTCCTACGCAACTCGCAGGGTCCGATTAATTCGTCCACTGACACCACAAAAATGTTAAGCACACCCCTCTTCCATATCAGAGTCCAGCACTTATCATGCATCCATATGTAAATTAAAAAGCGCATCTTCAATGGGTAAGTGTTTTTTTTTTAATTTTCTCAAAAATAAATATATTTATTTATGTTTTAACTGATAATTTTATTGTTAATTTTGTTATTATTATTATTGTTAGTAACATTGTTATTATTGTTGTTAGCAACATTGTTATTATGGTTAAGTCGCAAAATATTATTATTATTATTATTATTAGTCACGTCGTTATTGTTGTTGTTGTTTTCGGTATATATGAATAATTAATGTTATGATTAATATATTATTAAATTTTTATAACAATATTTATGATAATAATTTTTTATAATACTGTTTGTTATGAGCTATGAACATTATTGTTATTATTATATTATTATTATACTTTTATTATTATTTCTTGAATATATTATTAACTGTTATTGTTAAGAAATTATTATTATTATTATTATTGTGATAGTTATTGTTGTTGTTGGTTATTAAAAAATTATTAATATTTTTATTAATGTTATTGTTAACATTAATTATAGTTACGAAGTAATATTAATAATTATTATTTTTCTTTTTTCAGACGATCAGTAATTTGTTGCCCAGAAAACTCGATCCGTCAGAGACCTTTAACGAGATAGCTGCAACGACACTAGCATTTACTGAGTTTTACCACGTTTCGCGAGTAGGCGAAATGATAGGCCATTCTGCACCTCTGAGTACCTTGGTGGAACGATGGAGGCCGAAAACCCACACGTTTCACCTTCCAGTCGGCAAAGTGACTGTGACGCTGAAAGATGTGATACATATACTTGGCCTCCTAGTTAACAAGGAGCCCGTCACAGGAAGAATGGACAACAGTCATCAGTTTTTGGTGGAGAACTGCTTTACTTATTTTGGTCGTTAGCCTAGTCCAAATGATCACGTTTTGGGTAAGGTAAATCTTGCATGGGTCCAACGGTGCAGAGACACCGAACCATGTGACACGCATGAGTCCATTGAGCGGTACATTCAGCTCATATTCAGATAAGCCTACCACTTCTTTGAACTCGAAGTTTTTGCCACTGCTTCGAGATTTTCACCAGATTCCACTATACAGTTGGGGACAGCCAGTCTGGCATATCTATATAGATCGTTGTGTCGTACATCACGATACAATTGTAAAGAGATGGATGAGCCACTCATTCTACTTTTTGTTTGGGTGTGGGAACGTATACCGTTCCTGGCGCCTATTCCCCGCAATGAGCTCGTCGATGTTGGTGTTCCACTTGCACGATGGTATTGTTTATCGTCATATTATTATTATTGTTGTTGTTGTTGTTGTCGTGGTTGTTGTTCTTATTGCAATCATTCTAATCTTGTTTAGGTGGAGTCATTGGCGCCGGCTAACAAGATATACACAAAGGTCTATGGTGCAGTTTAGGTGACAACTCGATGACATGGGAGTCAACGATGTAAGTTTTAACAATTTATGTTAAGTTGCTTATTTAGAATAATAGTTTTACTAATCAATCTCGTGGTTACTGATGTCCAGTTTATATGGCGGCCGTATATGGCAGTAGCGCTTTCGGATGAGTTCGCCGTAAATTTGTTTTTGTGCTCCACAAAGTCGTCGTTAGTGTCATTCGAGTGTATAGAGTGGCACCCAACAAACTGAGTTAGACGATAATTCGGACTGCAACAGCTTCAACCAGACCCGGTATTTCAGATTGGTGATGATCATTGCAAGCAGTTGACCGGCCCACAGAACCATGACTAAAAAGACAGGAACAACAAATGGGTTAACATGTGGAATTCTGGCTGATATAATACACTGCAGTTAAGGGACGTGTATGATTATGGTAGAGCGAGTGCACCGGGCATGACTGGTTCCAGTTTGTATGACATTGGCGGTGCCAGCATGCCAAATGTCGATGCTTCTGACATTGGCGGTGGTTTGGATGCCGGTATATCTCAGGGTCATCCGTATAATTTATGGACACAGACTGCGCTCCCAGTGTTGAGAATAAGGAGTATGACCACAATCCAATCAATCATGTTTCAAATAATTTGTTATTATTATTATATTAAAATATTAATATAATAAGGTCCTTGATTAAATTTAGAGATTTATCATTGTGATAGTGATAATAATATTGAGAGATAAATCTTTTATAATTTAATCTAAATTGTTCTTGGTCATAGGATTATTAAAAAGGACATTAATAATCCAGAAAGATCAATATATATATAATGGTCTTCATTGGATGAAGATTAATAGATCTCATTTATTAAATTATATATATAGATGGTGCATATAGAGATGTGACCATTGAACTGACTCACTCTGAGAATTCCTAATAGTTATAATTACCGCATATTTGTCAATAGGATATTCTCAAGATGAATATAGTAATAGGGTTTCTTTTGACCTACGACTAACATAGTAATTAACAATGTATTTATTATACTTTGATTCCGGACACCTAATACCCTAGGGTGCTAGTTGAATGGATATTGGGTATAATTTAAATACTTGTAGAATTAATGATTAGTCAATAAGGAATCCGTCAACTTTTGGTAAAGAATTTGAACTCTATAATTATAATGACTGAGATGAATAAAATCTTGGCCAAGGGGATTGAATGAATGAAGAAATGAGTTTTTTAAGTCATTCACAGTTCATTATAATAATAGTAACAAGTTAGAGTTTGACAATTAAACCATACTATAAGGATTAACCAAGAGTTAGAAAGATGGAAGGAATTATATTTTGTTCATCTAAGGTTCTTAGTAAAATATATATTAGGTTAAATTACACAGTTGGTCCCTATACTTTTGGTGAAATTGTAAATTGGTCCTTACACTTTAAAAGTTTGTAATTGGATCCCTAAAGATAATTAAAATTTATAATTTAGTCCCCGCCGTTCAAAAAGTATTTGATTTAACAGAATATTCTTAGAATATTCTCTATTTTAAACATGTGACCTGCACATGTTTGCAATAGGGACCAATTTTCAACTTTAGTGAAAGTATGAGGACCAACTGTTTAATTTAACTATTTGAAAATGACCAAAAACTCCCTAGACTATCTGAATCCACCCTACTCCTCCCCAGCTCTCTCACTCTCACTTTCTCACTTTCCAAAATGGCACCACAACGCCAACGCTCTCTGTCTCTCACCTCGGCTCACCATCGTCGTGCCTCTCGCCTCCATCACCACGCCGAATTCACTAATAAATTGAGTTGCTATTTTTGTGTTGATTTGTTGCTATTTTTTTCTTAGACATTAAATTGTTCGCTTTGAGCATGCTTGGGATTGGAATTGTTTTCTTTCATTTATCGTCGGTGTTCAGTATTGGGATTGGAAGAGAAGAAAAAGTTGTCGGATGAGAGAGGCGAGATGGAGAAAGGAGGCGAGACCCGACTCGTGAGCACAAATGCGGTGGATCCGGCGTAGCGATGGTGAACCGAGGTGAGATATAGAGAGCGGTGGGGTTCGGGTGTCGTTTTAGAAAGTGAGAAAGTGAGAGTGAGAGAGTTGGGGAGGGACAGGGTAGGTTCAGATAGCCTAGAGAGTTTTTGGTCACTCCAAATGATAAAATTACACAGTTGGTCCCCATACTTTCTTTAAAATTGCAAATTGGTCCCTGTTATCAAACATGTGCAGGTCATATGTTCAAAATAAAGAATATTATGAGAATATTCTGTTAAATCAAACACTTTTTGAACGGCGGGGACTAAATTACAAATTTTAATTCTCTTTAGGGACCCAATTATAAACTTTTAAAGTGTAGGGACTAATTTGCAATTTCACTGAAAGTGTAGGGACCAACTGTGTAATTTAACCTATATATTACTTCATACTATCGGGTCATTGAGGAGTGTTGCTAGACGCCAACTGACGAACGGATTTCTGCTAATTTAGAATTTTTTATAAAAGTAATCGCGTTGGTAGTATAGTTTCTAAACCAATAGAGAATCATTTCGTACAAAAGTTTGGTTGTCACTTAAGCAAACCCAATAAAAATAATAAACCGAAGTATTTAAACCTTGAGTCGTCTTCTCAAGGAATTGCAGGGAAGTATGATTTATTATTGGTTATAGAAAATTGTATATTTTTTGGGTTTTTGAAATAAGGAATAAGTAATTTAAATGACAAGAAAAATAAATTAATAATTATAAAAATCTCTTGCAAGGTATAAGAATTTGAAGTCCTATCCTAGTTATCCTTATTAGGTGTGATGAGAATTGGATTCTGCTCCCACTTTAATTAACCCTTGCTAAACAAAGGAAAGTCAAGTGGACTAATTATTTTGATCCTCAAGTCCTAGTCAACTCCTAATGAAAGACTAGAGTTATTGGAGTACAAATTAACCAGTAGAGAATTCCAATATCAATCAACAGCTGAGTTTGATAACTCAAGAGTTACTAATTACTTAACCAAAGTCAAAAGGAAAAAATATCTTAAATTAAATTAAAAGTATTCATAAATAAAATAAAGCAAAATTAAATCTGAAAATACCTCAATTTATATTAATTAAGAAAATCCTAACATGGAAAAGTTCATAAGCCAATTTGGAAAGATAAGTACCAATGAAAGTAATGAAATAAATAAAAGTAGAAAATAAATTAAAGAAACATTGAACTATGATTGAAGAGATCATATCTTAAACATAATAGAAATCCTAAATCCTAATCCTAAGAAAGAGGAGAGAGCCTCTCTCTAAAAGCTACATCTAATCCTAAAATTATGTGAATGAATATTGTGTTCTGTTGTCTCTGATGAATGGATGCATTCTCCCACTTTATAGCCTCTAATCTGTATTTTCTGGGCCGAGAACTGGGCCAGAAATAGCCTAGAATTTGCTGGTTGCAAATTCAAACACGCTGATTTTCGCCACTGCGATGCGTCCGCATGAAGCACGCGTTCGCATCGCCAGCTATATGGCCACTATAGCAAATTATATATCATTCCGAAGCCCCAGACATTAGCTTTCCAACGCAACTAGAACCGCATCATTTGGACCTCTATAGCTCAAGTTATGACCGTTTGAGTGCGAAGAGGTCAGGCTGGACAGCTTAGCAATTTCTCCAACTTCTTGTATTCCTTCCACTTTTGCATGCTTCCTTTCCATCCTCTAAGCCATTCCTGCCCTGTAATCTCTGAAAACACTTAACACACATATCAAGGCATCTAATGGTAATAAGAGAGGATTAATATTAGCAAATATAAGGGCAAAGAAGCATGTTTTCAATTATAGCACAAAATCAGAAAGGAAAATGTAAAAACCATGCAATTTATATGAATAAGTGGGAAAGGACTTGATAAAAACCACTCAATTGAGCACAAGATAAACCATAAAATAGTGGTTTATCAACCTCCATACACTTAAACAATAGCATGTCCTCATGCTAAGCTCAAGAGAAGCTATAAGGGAGTGAAGAGGAATGGTAGAATGTATGAAATGCAACCTATCTATATGAATGCAACTACATGCTAAGATGTTTCTATCTACTTGGTTAAAAGTAAATAATCTCTTCAAGACAAACATAAATCAGATTTCACTAATTCAAATTATACAATAAAAGACAAGTAAACTTGTAAGAAGATGGCTCATGAAAGCAGGGAACATAGAATCAAGCATTGAACCCTCACTGGTAGTGTATATCACTCTAATCTCTCAAGTGTCTAGAGTTAATCACTCTACTCTTCTCTAATCATGCTTTCTAAATTATCTAACCAATCAACAAAAATTTAGTGTACCAATGCAAACATCATGAGGTCTTTTCAAGGTTGTAATGGGGCTTAAGGTAAGGGTGATGATATATGTATGGCCAAGTGAGCTATAATATGAATCTTTGATTAACCTAAGTTCTCACCTAACATACACACACTCTCTATGTAACTCTAAAATCATGCTTAGCTGCCCAAAATTCTCATTTTTTTTATCTCATACTCATGCATAAACCTTTCTTTTAATTTTTATCACATATGCATTGATCTTTTCCTTAACTTAACTTAGCATTTGGGTAATTTTGTCTCCTTATTTATTTACTTATTTATTGAATATTTTTTAGATTTTTTTCTCTTTTTTTTTCTCTTTTTTAAATAGAAAAATAAACATAACTTATCAATGTACATGGATTTTTAATTTTTTTTGTCTCACATGAGTAGGTACTCAAATTCCCAATATTTTATCAAATTAGAAACATAACACATTCCCTTGTTAATCCATGTTCCCACAGTTTTTCCACACTTAATTGATACAAAATCTTTAACTTAAGCTAACCAAAGATTCAATTGGGATATTTAATTATTTTTCCGCTTAAGGTTAGTGATGTGGTAAAATATATAACAAATGGGGATTAAAAGGCTCAAAGTGACTAACAAAGGTAATTGAAAGGGTAGGCTTATTTGGGATAAGTGAGCAAAAAAATAAATAATGGCCTCAATCATATGCAAGCATGTAAATACACTAAATAATGACATATAGAATGGAACAAAGCAAAGATTGCAATCATAGGGAAGAAACCACACAAGAATAAAAATTTATGGTTAAATAATGTAACCATGTAATTAGGCTCAAAATCTTACGGGTTGTGTGTTCTAGCTCTAAAACCATGTTCCAAATTAAAATTTCTTCAAACAAATTTAACAAAAAATTTTTTCAATTTAAATTAGTGAAAGACTATAAAAATTTCTTGAAAAAGAAAATATTACTTCAACCAAGTAGTAACTAAATGCATAAAATCAAACAAACATGCAATCAAATATGCAAATGCAACAATGAACAAAAAAAAATAAAATATTAGTGTTGAGAAGAAAATAACTAACCCATGGAGATTGGTATCGACCTCTCCACACTTAAAGATTGCACCGTCCTCGGTGCATGCTGAGATGTACAAGTGGACCGGTTGCTACAACTGACGCTTGTAGATAGAGGCGCCTTAGCTGGAGGTCTCTTGGTTCCTCTCCATGCCGGTGTCTTGTCAGTGGCCTTCTCTTTTCCTTTCTTGGTACCCATGCCTAAGGAAGAAGAAAAAAAAGAGTGTGAAATATAGGAAACTAGGACCGGAAGGGAGAAAATTCCGAGTGATAAGGAATGCCAAAGGAAAGATGATAGCCCAACTACATGGTAGCTACAACATGTAGGGAAGACAACAATAAAGATCAAAAATGGAAATTCAAAATAATTAGATGCAAGAGGGTAAAAACATACAAATAATAAGCATGAGAAGCATAGCTCAAGCATCAAGTAATAAATGTGCCAAATTAAAGAGCATGTGTAATGATGACAATTGTGAATGATAATTCCAAATACATGTGGAGCACAAGTGTTGTGAAAAAGAGGTATGCAAGTGAAAGAGTAAAATAAAATAAGATTCAAAATGCCATAAAAGCTTTTTCACAAACACTGGGTGTGCAAGTTAAAATAGGGATAAAAATAATGTAATCCAAATGTATGTGAGAGCCATAAGTAAATGTCAATTGTCAAATCTCTTCTCAGAATAGCCACATGCTCAAATAAAATAAGGTACTATCCAAATAAAATTCCAACACCAACATAAAAATGCATGAAAAAGAATTGAAAAAGAAACCAAAAGGAATTAAGCTAAGATGAAATTGAGAAGAAAAAAAAGAACAAATAAATGCATTAATTAAAGGGATAGAAGAGTAGAGGGGGAGAAGAAAAGAAAGAAAGAAGAAAGAAGAAGAAAGAAATTAGGATTTGGAGAAGAAAAGATAAGATATCTTGGCTGATCTGGATAAGTTGTGCGTCGCATATGACACGGACGCGTGGGTCACGCGATTGTGTGGTGTGTGATTTTTGTCAAGTGACGCGGACGCGTGGGTCATGCGGTCGCATGACTTGATTTAAGCGAATGGCGCGAGGGCAGCCATGCGTTCAACTCTCTGTTTCAAACCCATTTTGCCAAAAATTTGGTGTGACGCGATCGCGTGGTTAACGCGATCGCGTGAATGACCTTTCTTTTAAAAATGACGCGGACGCCTGGGGCACGCGTTCGCGTGGTAGGGCTTGTACTTCTAGCATGGTTCCAGCCCCACTCCGTCATAACTTACTGCCAAACACCCATTTACGTCGATTTCACAGGGCCACGCGTTCGCGTGGGTGACGCGGACGCGTGGGGAGGCTATTTCGCAAACGATGCGAACGCGTCAGTGACGCGGTCGCGTGGTCATATTTGTGCCTAAGACACGCCTCCAGCCACGCTTTCACGTGACTTTCTGTTCAATTCTCTTTTCTTCAGAACGCACCTATGACGCGGACGCGTCAGCGACGCTTACGCGTCGCGTGCATTTTTTTTTGATGCAGAATGCGAATGCAAATGTGAATGCAGACTATATGCAGATATTATGAATGAAAAAAAATAAAATAAAATAAGATTAAGAATAAAAAAGGAATGATTATACCATGGTGGGTTGTCTCCCACCTAGCACTTTTAGTTGAAGTCCTTAAGTTGGACATTTGGTGAGCTCTTTGTCATGGTGGCTTGTGCTTGTACTGATCCTTGAATCCCCACCAATGTTTGTAATTTCAATGGCCTCCGGGATCCCAAACTAGGCGTATACAGCCGTCAAGCAATCTAAAGTAAGTGACAAGGCCCCAAGAGTTTTGATTTCTAGACTGAATTCCGGGGTCCCAAACCTTGCTTTTGCACCCGTCTTCTTGTTGACCATCTTTGTTCCAACCGGGTGGTAAGCAATCCAAATTCTCACTGAGGCATCCAAACAGCTTCCTAGACCCATACAATTTAGTATTCTTCCAACCATGATAATTCAGCCGTGAGCTTCCTACCACAATGAACCTAGGATTGTGTTGCCAACCACTAACCATCTCCCTCTTACTCTTAAAGTCACAAAGAACTCTAAGTTGACCATATGTCTCAAGTAAACCATATTCAAGTGGGATGAGAAAGCTAAGGGATATGAATTTTACCCACTTGAATGTTGTGAAGGATGATGGTGACTTAGGCGGAGAGGTCTCCAATAACTTTGGCAAGGTGATTTCAAGCTCCACTCCCTTGTGCTCTTTGACAACTTCCATCTCTTTGCAAACTTCTTCAATTTCAACCTCTTCCTCTTGGTAGCATTCTTCCAATTCGATCTCTTCTTCATTGTTTACCAAGGGCATAGGAGGTTGTGCTTCTTCTTCTTTAATCTCCATGTCAAGTCCAATGGGAGAGGATTCAATTATAGATAAGAATTCATCAATGATTGAATCCATCTTTTGATCATCCCCTTCAAAGTCTTCAACCATGATATGCCTCGGAGGTTGTACACCTTCCTCAACATCAATTTCAAGCTTCTTGGAGGGAGGTTCTATGACTGGAGGTTCCCATGGAGGTTCCGCATCTTCTAAGTCTTCGACCACTTCTTCCTCTTCAATGATTACAGCTTCCTCCAATTGTTCCAGTACAAAGTCATGCTCCGTACTGTCCACTGGAGTTTCTAATATCTCCTTCATGCTACGTTCTTCATTAGATTGTCCACATGAAGCCATGGGGGTTCCTTGGATGAAGATTAATATATCTCATTTATTAAATCATATATATAGATGGTGCGTATAGAGGTATGACCATTGAATTGGCTCACTCTGAGAATTCCTAATAGTTATAATTATCGCATATTTGTCAATAGGATATTCTCAAGATGAATATAGTAATAGAGTTTCCTTTGACTTGTGACTAACATAGTAATTAACAATGTATTTATTATACTTTGATTCCGGACACCTAATACCCTAGGGTGCTAGTTGAATGGATATTGGGTATGCTTTAAATACTTGTAGAATTAATGATTAGTCAATAAGGAATCCGTCAACTTTCGGTAAAGAATTTAAGCTCTATAAATGACTGAGATGAATAAAACCTTGGCCAAGGGGATTGAATGAATGAAAAAATGAGTTTCTTAGGTCATTCACAGTTCATTATAATAATGGTAACAAGTTAGAGTTTGACAATTAAACCATACTCTAAGGGTTAACCAAGAGCTGGAAAGATGGAAGGAATTATATTTTGTTCATCTAAGGTTCTTAGTAAAATATATATTACTTCATACTATCGGGTCGTTGAGGAGTGTTGCTAGACGCCAACCTTGATTAGTAAATTTAGTATGACTAATTTACTACCCGCTTAGTATTGAACCTATGAGGTCACACACTAACGAGTGCTCTAATCTTTGCTATAGAATCATTTAATTATTATTTTGATTTGATCAAATAAATAATTATATTAATTCAAATGGAATATTACATTCTTTTCTAGCACCAAGAATATAATAATAATATGATAATTGAGAATATTAAATGAGATTTGAGAATAATTAGTTATTCTATTTCTAAATTTGGATGAGATCCTAACTGATTCTGTTTCAAATTGAGTTATGATATGATTCATAAATTTGAAGGATTCAGATTTAGAATTTTAAGATATGATTTAAATTTGAATTGAGATTCAAATTTAAAATTAGTAACAAATCTCATACTATATATATGTATGCCAAGAGTACAGGAAATAGAAGAAGAGAATAAAAACACAAAGGTTTTATTCCTTTACCTCTACACACATAAACGTATGTGAGCCTAATTCTTGGAGAAGAATTTTATGGCATGCAAAGAGTTGCAAGAGGTTTCTCAATTTAGATCAGATGTCTATTGGTCAAGGAGTTGACAGCAAAGGTTGGTCTTGGTGTGGATACGCCTAGAGTCTTCGTACAATCGAAGAATAAAGTTTTTACTAAAGCGTCTAAAGGTATTTAGATCTGATCTATATATTATTGGAATAAAGTATAAGCATAAAATAGATCTTTAAGGATTACTTTCTTTTCTTCTGCTGCGTGTTATGAACACTTGGTAATCCTTCACCCAGATAAATACACCCCATCTCAGTATTCGAAGAAGGCGCCAAGGAAGTAGCCCGTTGCAGTTTATCTTATACAATTTGAGTTTAGCTTTGTATTCAGTGTTGTATCTCGTATTGTATATTTAGATGTTTCTATCTGTTCTCATATTTATTATTGTATATTTAGCTTTGTTCTCGTATTTTTCTGTTTGAGTTTAGCCTGTTGCAGTTTTTATCTAACTTCGTATTTATCATTCAGTGTTTAATGCATACATAAATAAACTGCGCAAATACATAAAACGCTTACACACTAGTTTAAAATAGGTAATGAAGTTACATAAAAAGTTAAATAGGTAATATAAAGTTACATAAAAGTTACTGACGAGTTTAAAATGCATAAACACGTAAAAAGATTAACCACTATTGACCTCCGGCAGAGCTTGGACCTGCACCCTAAGGACATCGGCTACGGCTATGTCCCTCCCGTCTACATATAGTACATCGGCAAGGACCACGCATATCCCGTGAATCCATCTCATTTAAGTAGCGGGTTGACTTCGGTCTTTCTTTTGTCACGCGCTTCAATGTCCAATTGGCGGTCACCTTCGTTCCTTCATATATATCCCACATAGATGGGTCACCCATCGGAACAAACTCGCCTTTGTAGACCTTACAAATTTCAAACATCTTATACACGTCATGCACATATACTTGCCAATCAAGACGCTGGTTAGCACAACATGCAAGAACGTGGAGACATGGGAGTTGCTCGACCTGGAAATGGCCACAATCTCAGTGTCATTGTGCAAGGTTAACAGTGTAAATGGAACCATCTTGTATTTTGTGAACCTCAAATATCTCATTGCGCCTATCGAACCGATTGACAACAATGTTTCCTGCACGTCAAAAACTTTCTTCAACTCTTTTAGTGGCAAATTCTGAATACGTGAATCTGTTGTGGACATGCTCATGAGCCTCGACGCTCTTCTGAGTAAACAATTCGTTTAGCCGATAGAAAGTAGACCTAACAATGGCAGTCACAGGAAGATTGCGTGCACCCTTCATGACAGAATTTATGCACTGTACCAAGTTTGTCGTCATATGTCCAACGATGACCCCTGTTGAATGCCAACACCCATCTCTGAACACCGATCTTATCGCACCATTGAGTATATGCCTCACTCCACTCTTTAAGCCTTTGGTAGTTTTTGTTGTACTCTTGTTTTGTCCTAGAATAGCCTGTAGAATAAACCATCTAATCATAAGTAGATGCCACAAAATTACTATGAATAGGACCATAACAGCGAATTCAAATACCTGTGTTAACCATGAGTTTATGCAAATATGGAGCCTTGAACATCCTTAAGAAGTTGAACCCGATGTGCCTGATGCAGAACATGTGCCACGCTTTTGGTGGTGACTATGCACCATTACTGCGAGCTATTGCTGCTTCGATGGAGTTATGGCGGTCAGAAATAATGCCCACCCCATCAATGGTAACAACATATCTTCACAAATTGGTTAGGAAAAACTCTCACGCATCTGCCGTCTCATCCTCGACTATCGCAAATGCAATAGGCACAATGGTTTGGTTCCTGTCTTGTGCAACCGCAACTAAAAGTGCACCTTTATATTTTTCGTACAGGTGTGTGCCATCAACCTGCACCAATGACTTGCAGTGTCTAAATGCTATAATACACAGATAGAAGCTCTAAAAAACGCGATGGAAAACTCTTACACCTTGAACCTCCTCACTCTCACGGTAAATGGGGAGCATTTTTATTTGAACACGAGACCTTGGTATCTTTGTAGTCATTGCTTTCAACCATACTGGCAGAGTCTGGTAAGAAACTTCCCAATCACCGAAAACTTTTGTGACAGATTTCTGCTTTGCCAACCAAGCCTTGCGGTAACTTATAATGTAGTTGAACCTGGACTGAACTTCTGCAATAATAGACTTCACCTTTATTGACCGGTCTGATTTAACCAACGACCTAGCAGCATCTGCAATTGTGTCTGAGTCTAACTTGGCATAATCTTGTAAAATCATCCCCATGGTACACGTGTGTTTGCCATTGTATCTCCTGATCTTCCAACAACCTTTCTTTCGAATCAAGCTAGCTCGGATAAGCCAATCGCACCCTGCACCATAACCCTTGTATTTTGCATAGAATGTCTGCGGCTCAGACTCACACACACAGTGTAATCAACTCCTCTAGAGATAGTGTAGCTTTTGATTGCAGATATCACCGACTCTCTAGAACCAAATTCTATTCCGACACTAAACTCACCATCTTCCACCGCAACATTGCCTTCAACTACGACATGTGGACTACCGTTAGTCAGACAAGGCAAATAAAATAAATGGTAGTGGTAACTTTAATTAAAAACTATAACATACCCATATATATTCGTATACTCAGAAAATTTCAGGGCGTGCATGACTTTGAGATCCAGAGTCCGCATAAAAGACAGAACACCAAAGGGGTGCTGGCTTACAATCGCATCTGCTTCATTTTGCACCGTTGAATTGCCTGCCAAGTCTCCAGCATCATTTTTGTCATCGACTTCATAGTTGGCTTCGAACTCCTCTTCATTGTCATTGTTATCTTCTTCCCAATTTATATCCCCGAACTCATCAACATTGACCTCCTCACCAACCACGTCCAGTCCCGTATGTTGTTCGAACTCAATGTACAGCTCTATCATCGACATGTGAAATCGTAATTTTTGATAAATATAGAACATCTACTGCATATCAGTGATGGACATTATTTGAAACTGTATCTGTCCACCAAATACTTGTACAGGATTCCTGTATAAAATGTTGCTCACCCTTTTCGAAATGTGACTTTGTATGTTATCAAAAGACCATTTTGTAACTCTACAAAACTCATGGTGCATGAAATAGCAAATGAAAATAGACATTCACAAACAAAAGTCACTACTTCGTGTGTGTTTGGCATAATATACTCGCAAATTTGCAATACTTTTCATAACGTCAACTTCACCTAACCCGACTTTTTTGACACAACTAATTGCCATAAAAATAACTTACAACTATGAAATATATGCATGAAAGAGGAATAGGAGTAGAAGTGAGGAACTTCGGATGAATTGCGTTTCGTATTTATAGACAAGACTCTCGATTAAAATATTTTTTTTATACAAACGCAACCTGCGATTTGAAGCTTTTGAAAAAAAAAAGTTTCTGACAATTTAAAACGCAAGCTACGTTTTTTAGTTAAGAAAAAAGTTAAATATTGCCTATTTCATAAACGTAAGCTGTGTTTGGACTAAAAGCAAAACAAAAAAAATAAAAAAATCTAAAACTATTAAAACGCAGGCTGCATTTGATTATTTTCATAAACAAAATAAAATAAAAAACAAAGTGAAAAGGTAAAATATAAGTTATGATTTGGACTGATATCATAACAACGAAAATTTTTAACACACGTCCATTTCATTGCGTTAAACTATAATTTTTTTCGTATGCAAAAAATGAGCAAAAAATGAGGTTAGAAATTGAAGTATCTGTTATCTAGAGATTCGCAAAATTTCTATAAAAATGAATTTATTTATATATTTATATATATAAATATATATATATAAATTATATAAGTAATTTTAATTTATTTTATTTTAATTTATATGTTAAAAATTTTATGTGTAAATTATTATGTTAAATTTATATTTAAATTGTATTTGAATTTATACATTTTGTTGAATTATACTAAATTTTATTATGATTAGATTAATTTTTTTTAAAAAAATAAAATTTAATATCTATAGATATATCCAACTCTCTCACGAAGAGAAATTAACAGGACCTATAACAAAAATGAAACAAAAACATAAAATATTTTACTAAATGAGAATGAGATGTAAAAGAGATCTCTATCTTATAAAAATTCATTGTCATATCTAATCAAAAGAACTTTTTTTAGTTTATTTATTGATAAAAAAGATCAAGTATATTTTACTATTTTTTATTGGTGTCTAAAGGCTAGGTATATTGCATTATTTTTTATTTATTATTTATAACGAGAATTAAAAAAAATTATTGAAGCATAACTTTTTTTTCAAAAATATCTTTATCAATAAAAAAATATTTTATAAAATATTTACAATCTTAAATTTATAATAATCTTACATATATTTTAATAAAGAAAAGTGAATTATCTTATCTACACGTATAATTTGTATATATATTTTAATAAATAAAGGTACACCAAAATTATTAGATATAGTTGGTGGATCGAAAAAATTTAATGTCTAATTTTTTTCAAACAAATAAAAAATTTAAATTTTAAATACATTTTACTAAAATAACACAGAGCTTCTATTTACATATTTGTATATTTAATTTATTATATATATTTCTGTTACTATGATATATAATATTTAATTTGACACTATTTATTTTCTTTTATGAACTTATAGATGTTCGCTTTGCAGTCTTTTAGCCCCCTTTAGATGACATGCTTGGGTGATAGAGCCAGGTGTACATAGTTCGATCTAGTCTAAAGATTCAATCCATATATAAATATTTTAAAAGTTAATTTAGTATAATTTTATTGAGTTTAAAGTTGGATAAGAATTTAAAAAAAAATCGATCATTATTTAGGATTGGATTTAGATAAAGGCGAATTCAATTTTATTCGGTCTATATGTATTTTAAGGAGATTAAAAAAATATATATTTTAAATTAATTTTAATATTATATTAATTATAAGTTTATTATTTTATTTTTAATCATATTTATTAAATTAAAAAATAGATCAAAAAAGCATGAAATTAGAATTTATGGACAAATTCAAATTTAAATATGGATATTAACTTCTGGATAACAAGTATATTTTTTTGTTTTTTATAAATAAGTACATTATAATTTTTTGACATAAAATTTTTTAAAATATGGACTTTATCAGTTTAAATCTGATTTTAGTGTGACCCAAAAATAATAAGATTTCAAAAAGTTTAAGATCGAATAAAAATTTCAAAAATAAACTTAATTATTATTTTAAATCAAATCTAAATTAAAATAAATTCGAGTTCGTCCGACCATAAACGTACACCCCTACTTCGACATTTATCTAATATATTTTGTTATCATCAACATCCAATTTCTTCTAATTTACTTTCCGCAAGAATATAAAAGATATTACTTCGACATTTATCTTTTATCATCCACTGGTCAAGTCTTATAAAACCTTTCTTGTGCTCTTTGTTTCATCACTTGTATATAGCCTATTTTTTAAATTATCTAATAGCTAATCATCAATAATTATTTCGATTAGTATCTGATCTGTTATGTTTCTTAATTTTTCTATTTTATATAGTTTGACTTACAAATATTGATATTTATATAATCTTTTATTTTATTATGTATGTAGGTTCATGTGTAATTACATTTTGATATATATATATATATATATATATATATATATTACTTTTTTCATAATATTTAGTTTATAAAAATATAAAAATAATATTATTTCGAATTAATACTTAAAATCAAAGGTTTTGACTTGTTCACTGATGAGTGAATCCTACTAACATCATCACCTGAATAATGGTAAGAGTTATTTATAAAGAATTTCGATACTTAATTTAGCAAGAATTTTAGATAATTTTGGGTAAATTGAAATTCAAAAATATCTATATTTGATGTGGTATTTATAGAGAGAGACGATGACTTAGCCATCACTCTTAAATTTTTCCACTAGTAATAGTAGATAGCTTCTTCTCTAATATTAGAGAAGTTATCTTACGTTGAAAGTGGTTGAACTGTTGATGATACCTGAAGTAGTGGATAACAAGATCTGCTTGCCATGTAAGTCGAGTTGAGTACGGTTTATGGAGTCTATGCTCCGAGTAGATCGTATGGCTAACTGGCACAATCTGAGTAAATTCGTTAAATTTTTGTAGATCCCTTATGAAATTGGGTTAATTTATTTGGACCATAACTTTAACTTTGGGTCATAAAATGAATAAATATTAAGAGAATAAATATAAATAATGTCATTTTTAGTAATTTTGTATTCTATCATAATTTTGACTAATATTATTTAAATTATGTTAAATTTTTTTAAAACTGCATTTAGCAAAAATATCCAAATGCAAATCAAATTAATAGCAATCTAATTTTTGTTAAAATTAATTTTGTAAAACACATTTATATGAATATTCATTACAAACTTAATCCAACACACAATATTTAACAATTAATTTGTAATTAAACTATGCTAATATATCCTATTAATTAGTCTTACATGATATAACTCTGAAAGACCTAAAAGAACAGAAATGAAAAAGGCAATACAATAAAAATAACCTATCACGACATGTGAACTCGTCAAACAAATTAAACAGAAGGTGCACAAGTAAAAGTAATAAAATGACAAATATCTATGTTACATTTGATATCACTACAATCTTCATATTACTCTCAGTTAAAGTGCACTCAACCCATTCATTCAGGCAGTAAAAGAAGAAAAGCATATTGCCATGGTGTAAGTTTAACTTGATGGAGATACCATTTTCAAAGCACAGAGTAGCATAAGTGGCAGTAACTTGTGCCAGTCATTTAGTAGCCAGAGATGATTGGTGGAGGAGGAGAAGCATAAGAAGAACCAAAGTCATGTGGAATAACGATACTATCTTCTTGGGGTGGTGGTGCATGAACAACAGGAGGAGGAGGAGAGTAGGCGGGTGGTGGAGGAGAGTAGATTGGCGGTGGGGGGGAGTAAACCGGTGGAGGAGGAAAGTTAACGGGTGGTGGAGGAGAGTAAATTGGTGGTGGGGGTGGTGGGGACTGAACCGGTGGAGGAGGAGAATAAACGGGTGGTGGCGGGGATTGCACTACTGGTGGAGGAGAGTAGATAGGCGGTGGTGAGAAGTGCACTGGTGGAGGAGGAGAGTAGATAGGTGGTGGTGGAGAGTTGATGGGTGGTGGTGGGGAGTGAACTGGAGGTGGTGGTGGAGAATGGACTGGTGGAGGTGGTGGAGAGTAGACTGGTGGAGGAGGAGGAGGAGGAGAATGTACTACTGGAGCTGGAGATGGAGGTGGAGATTTTGGAGGCCTATTTCGTTCTTTAGGTTCTTCATAATGATCATCATAATCATCATCATGCTTAGGTGCTTTAGGTGGTTTTGGATTTGATGGTGTTGGAGTCTGTGGTGTTGATGTTGGCTTCTTAGTTGGAGAAGGAGTTGGCTTTGGCGACGACGGTGTTTTCTTTTCATTTGGAGAAGGTGTAGGCCGTGGTTTCTTGTTATTATGTGAGGAGGGCGTTGGAGTTGGTTTCTCCTTTGGAGGTTTAGAAGGAGTATTTGATGACGGTGTTATTGGCATTGGTTTCTCACACTGTGCCTTGCTACAATCAACAGGCTTGCTTATGACAGCATTACAAGCGCTTCCATCCCTTTGTTTTGGCCTTTCTGGTATGCAATTCTTTTGATCATCCAACTTGATCCCCTTTCTTGTTTTAGGGTTACAACCCTCTTCCTCACCGTTGAAGTAGTTATTCGAGAACGTGAAGTTCTTTAAGTTCTCCAACTCACATATGCTCTTTGGCACAAAACCAGTAAGCTTGTTGTTTGCAATCGACAACACCGTCACTTCCTTCAATCCCATCAACGTTCTTGGCAACACACCAACCAAGTTGTTCTCACTAATGTCAAACACTTCCATGTGGCTAAGCTTTCCAATCTCCGGGGGCAAGCACCCCGTAAGCTTATTGTTCGTCACAACAAACTCATTCAATGTAGTGTCCATCGAACCAATACTTGTCGGGATGCATCCCTGAAAGTGGTTGTTGGCCAATACAATCACAGAGGCCGGAGAGCTTCCAATGCTCTCTGGAATCGCAGATGTGAACCTATTGTTGTTCAAGAAGATTGCATCTAATGTAATGTTGAAAAGCTCCGATGGAACCTCGCCTTCGAAGTCATTAAACCTGAGATCAAGGTAATGAAGAGAAGATATGGAGAGAACAGGGTTTGGAAACGGACCCACAAAACGGTTGTTGCTGATATCAATCTCATACAAGAGCTTTAACTTGGAGAAGCTTTTTGGGAGAATGCCACAAAACCTGTTAGAGTTTATGTGCAAAAGTGCAAGATCAGTTAACAACCCAATCTCTGAAGGGATGTAGCCTGCAATATCTGCATGGTTAAGATCAATGCCAGCCACAACTTGAATCGAAGGGTCATCAAGTGCTGGAGCACAATAGACTCCATTGTAAGAGCAAACATTAGGGCCCACCCAATTAGATGTGAAGTTTGATGGGTCAGAATAGATAGCATGCTTCCATGCTTCAAGGGCAATGTAGGCACTCTTGAGCCTAGGATTATCAAAGGTCAGGTTAATTTGGTAATTATCCACCCAGTCGTCGGGTAAATCAGCGTTCTCCTCAAGGGTTAACAATTGGCGACGTGCAATGAAAGAAGCTTCATCGCTGGAAAAAGCATCAGAAGGTGAGAGGATGAAGAGAGACAGCAATAGGAGGAAGCATCCCAAGACATGCATTTTATTACAAGGTGAAAATAGCAACTTGAAAAGCCCTAAAGGGTTACTTATAGAGAAACAATTCATTAGGAGGAGGGATTGTGGATAGAGGAGAGAGGCTCTACAAGATTTTCTCAACTCATGAAATACCTTTTATGCAAAATTTTGTGTGTTTGTTTAATGCGGTATCTAATTTTAGAGGATGGTTTAGAGTTTATACCGCGTGGATTCGCTTTAGCTTAATTAAGTTGCTTCCTCACCTAAATTTGCGTTTAACGTAATGTAATCTTTGGAAGAGTAACACAACCATGGAACGTATCTGGTTATAACATACTTGCGCGCAATATATTACTACTAATGACCCCATTGCATTATTTTCCTTAGCATGTGTCATCTTTTCTTCTATTTTTAGCGGTTGATTGTTGCTATTTTTGTTTAAAAAAACTTTTTCCAACAGAGCTTGCATGGCTTCATTCATAATGGCTGCATCAAATATGGATCGCATGTTATTTTTCAATCTCTTTATGCATATTTTTCGTTGTGAAATACTTTCTAGTTTTTTTTTTTAATTTAAATAAAACATCTCAATACTTTCCTTATAAAATATTTATAGACATTTTACTAAGTAAAATCATATTAGGTATACACTAAAATTAACTACTAAAATTAGTTATTAATGTAAAATATACATTAAAAATAAGTTAAATTATATATGCATTTTTTATTCAAATATATAGTAACTAATTTTGGTGGCTGATTTTGATATGCACATAGCATTTTTGTACTAAGTATCCTATAACATTCTTTGAAAAAAAGGTTATTCCCATGGTAAAATTCCTATATGTCATCAACAAGATTTATTCACAACTAACATTAGTTGTATTCATCCACCAGTATTCATCTACCAGTGTCACCATTCATTCACTCATCATGCATGGTTTCCTTCACTACATTATATCGAAATTGCCATCTATGTTGACATGTTCAAATTTAATTTTTTATTTATTATGTTATCTATCTATACATTTCATATTTATATTAATGAAATAATTTGCATATCAGAACTTTGTCCTTATATAGTTATTTTGTAACTAAATTTTTTTAACTTTATAAAGAGAAATCTGACAAGTGTACACTTCCATTGCATGTTATTATTGCAAAATTCATATTTGCCAATTCCTTAGCTTCTATACGATTTTTCTAATGAATCCTGCAACTCAAACATTTTTTTAACTGGAAAATTTTCATTTCCAATACTACAACGTTGTTTGAATTATTTATCTCAATACGGAAGTCATTTTAAAGCTGCTCACAATCCATATTTTTCAAAATCACAGTCATTACTTGCTTTGAATAAGTATTTTCATGTTATATATACCATACACGATATACATTCCTATTCCAAAAATTTCCTCCTTCCTTTCTTCTCTAATTCATTTTCATCTTTCTTATCTTCCAGTACTAATGTCTTTATCAGATTTTTAGGAATATGGTCGATTTTTTTCATAGAACTCAACCCGGACATGGTAAGTTGTTAAATTCTTTTTCTATCCCTTTTCATAATTTACTTTCTTAGTTATTATGTTTTATTTTTGTTATTTTGTATCTACTAATAATTGAGCTCTACCATTACTTTCAAGACATGGGTGAATACCTTCGATCTTTTTAAGAGCTTTAAGGAGTCCTTAACTAATGAGTTAGTATTTTATGGTTTTGTTGGCAATAAAATCGAAGTTCTTATTTAGAAGGCTCGTCGCGCCGCAATTATTGTTAACGGTAACAATAATTTTTGTATGTTGTATGGTCTCAAAGAGGATGGTTGGTTAAGGGTTTGCTACGTTGGAATGGACAAATTTCTTATACTCGAAATAAGTGACCACAACATGATGAAGTATCTATGTTTTCCCCAGTCAAGCTCCCTCTGGACATTAAATCTTCTCTTGTCATGGAAAAGGTTAATGCTAATGATGATAGCCATCTGGTTCAACCAAGATTAAACTCTCTATCTCCTGAATCATGTATTAAAACTCCAAACAATGTTATTCACCAATCATGTTCTGAAGAATTCTTCTGAATCATTCAGCCTCTACTTCAAGAGAATGTATTCAAGAATATTGATGGAATTCAATCAACAAACCCAGTTGAATTAATTCCTAGTTCTAAGGATAATAACCTCTGTTTCAACCCTGTTCAATATTCATCAAATCCTGACCCAATCAAACAAGTTTGTTTGCTTACCGACTTTACTTCTGCTCTAAACAATTCTTCAAATAATAATCATATGCATTATCCTTTTTTCCTCTTTATTTGACTATTCTCAACTTATGTACACTAATAGTAAAATTGAGAAAGAAAACATTAACATTGTAACTCCTGTTTTATCCGGTCACTTCATTAAAGTAATATCCCCATCCTCTTCTCCTCTTGAGCCACCATCTCATTCCATTGTGAAATCTATTTCCGATTATTAGGCAACCCATTTTTCATGGTACATTTTCGTATTATATGGTCACAATTTCTCCTTCGTTATCAACTAATAATTTACATGGTTTATTTTGTTTCGGTATTTTTTTTTATTAATTTTCACAGTTGTTGCCTTCAAAATTTGCATATGTAGCATTCCTTTTAAGATTGCGTTATGTCCATGTACGTCAACCAATTAGACCATCCTTTACAATAGGAATTAAATAGAGGGGATCTAATTCTTTTCTTTTAATTCCTCCCAGTCAGTAGTGCTCAGAGCCTTTGGCATACTCTGCAATTGTACTTGGTCTCGACTCTTAGTGCTCTATCTTAAGGGTTACTTGACACTTTCACACCACAAACATATATTGTTAGGGAAACAACTCTTTAAGCTTTTAATCATATTTGACCTTCCTAACCATTAATATTCAGAGCCTTAGACCTTGCTTCTTATTTTCTGTTGTTTTTTTTTTCTGTTTGTTTTGCTTCAAGGATCAATGTCTTACTCAATTTGGAGAATTCATAATATTTCTCTAAGTTTCTACTCCTCAAGAATCAACAATCTTGACAACAATATCTATTATGCACTATTTAATGCATACATTTAGAATCAAAGTTAATACCACCACATCAAAATAACCAAAATAAATCAAAATATATAACTCAAGTCTCATGCATTTTACTTCTTCTTTTCTTTTTCTTTTGATTTTTCAAACTCAGTATGCAATACATGAGACAATTTTCAAAATAAACATAAAATATCAAACTAAACAAGTAAGCTAGAGAAACAAGAAAATACTACTAATAATCATGCAAAGGAATTCAAACATATAATAGAAAGCAAGATAAAATAACTGGAAAAACATGAAATAAGTAAAACAACAGATAATGAAACTCAACCACCTCAATCCTGGTGGTTGCTCTCTCCCGGAAATCCTCTCCAGCACCTCAGCTCCTCCAACTCTTGTCTCTGGCTCTGCTGTTCCTCCACTAGCTGATGGAGGAGGGCAGAGTGGTCCTGATGCTCCATCCTCAGTTGATCAACAGACGACGTCAACTGCCCGATAGATGTAGTTAACTGCTCCCAATAGTCATGAGGAGGGAAATAATATCCCTGAGGCATCTCAGGTTGCTCCTACTGAGGAGGGAGAACTGGCTCCTGAAGCAGTGCTCGTCCAAACTCCTTGGCATACTTCATACCCCGCCTTGTAATCTGTTTGTCAACGTTAATAGGGGTATCTCCATCAATGTGGACTCGAGCAGCCTTATACAGGTGGAAGATGAGGTGAGGAAAGGCCAATCTAGCAGACGTGGAGGCCTTCGCTGCTATGCTATATGACTCCTGAGGGATCACACGCTGCACCTCCACCTCATTACTGAGCATGATGCAATGAATCATCACAACTCGGTCAATGGTAACCTCAGACCAGTTACTCATAGGGATGATAGAATGCTGAATGAACTCCAACCATCCCCGAGCAATCGGCTTCAAATCGCGCCTTCCCAGCTGGTATGTCTGACCTCGAGCATCCCTCCTCCACTGTGCTCTAGAGAGGCATATATCAGTGAGAATCTGGTCTAGTCTCTGATCAGTGTTGACCCTCTGAGTGTAGGAACGAGGGTCATCTTTGGATGGTGGCAGCTGAAGTATATCCCTCACCCTCTCTAGATCGAACTCTAAGATCCTACCTCAGACCATAGTGCGCCAGTTCTTTGGGTTGGGGTTCACGCCCTTAACATGCTTGTACATTACTCAGGCATTGGAGTAGAACTCCCTGACCATTAGAACACCCACATCCATCACAGGGTTGCATAGCACATAACAACCTTTCCTCAGAATCTGTTCTTGGATCTCTGAGTACTCATCCGGCTGTAAATCAAATCAGACCTCCAGGATGACCTTCTTTTTGCTCACAATCTCATTAAAGTGATCATCGTGGGTCTTGGGGGAAAACCGGCTAAAGTCGAATGGACCAGTTGAAGGAACCTTCTCTTTTCTCTTCCATGAAGAGGATTCTACGGTTTTTGGTGCCATGTGAAAGATGATGGAAATGGAAAAGTGGAGCGTCCCAACACCAAACTTAAAGCCTTTGCTTGTCCCCGAGCAAAGAGAAATAGAAATAATAGAGAAAAAGAAGTAAAAAAAATGGAAATAATGTGGATGTATGAAGGGACGAGAGAGATATACGAAGAGGAGGAGCTTATGGAATGGGGAAGGGAACAAAATGGCACAGATAGGGGGTGGCTCGATTAGAGAAGTGGGCAGGGGCGGGTTAAAGATGAAATGAAAAAATTAGTGGAAGGAGAGAGGGGGGCCTTCGGTTAAGAAAGAAATAAGAGGAGAGGGAAGTGGTTGTGTGGTAAAAAGATGGAAGAATGGGGTACATATAGAGGTGGGGGGAGTTACAGTTGGAGTATGGAAGGGGAAGGGAAGGAAATGAATGGAATTAATGGTGATGGATTGGGAATGGAAAGGAGGGGTTTATGGGTTTAATGAGATGGGATTAGGGAAGAGGAGGGTGGGTTGGTGGGATATGGGGAATTGAGGAAGGAGTAATGGGGGTGGTTGGGTATGAAAACGGTCAAAAAGAAGGGGAAGGGTGTGGGGGATGATGAGCGGATATTTTATACGCTTTTTTGCATCATTTTCATATAGTTTTTATAATGTTTTGTTTAAGTTTTATTATGTTTTCATAGGTTTTACTGCAAAATTCATACTTTTGGATTCTACTTTGAGTTTGTGTATTTTATGGTGATTTCAGGTATTTTCTGGTTGAAATTGAGGAGCTTGAGCTGAAGTCTGATTCAGAGACAGAGAAAGCATTGCAGATGCTGTCAGGATCTGACGTCCGTGCACTCGAAGGACCTTTTCTGGAGTTACAGAAGTCTAACTAGCGCACTCTTAATGGCTATGAAAAGCTAACATCTAGAGCTTTCCAGAAATATATAATAGTTCATACCTTGCTTTAGAAACAAAGGCCCAAAACTGGCATTCAACGCCAGTCACCAGCCCAATTCCTAGTGTCCAGCGCCCACAGGGGAGCAGCTGGCATCCAACGCCCAAAAGGGAGTCCTTAGCCAGCGTTCAATGCCCCTAAGGGGTACTAGCTCGTGGGAGACACTCAAGCTCAGCCCAAACACTCACCAAGTGGGCTCTAGAAGTGGATTTTCCTACTACAAGACTAGTTTATCTTATTTCTTTAATCCTTAGTTAGCAGATTAGTATATATATACAAGAGTTCACCCTTGTTAAAGGACTCTTGCCCACTTTTATGTTTTCTATTGTATTTTCGAACATCATGAGTCACTAACCTCCTAAGGTTAAGGTTAGGAGCTCTGCTGAGTTTCATGGATCAATAATATTATTGTTCTAGTTCCATATGTCTAATTCTATTCTCTTATGCATTCTCGTTCTTCATCTCATGAATTGAGGTGACTCGTGACAATCACCCTTGTTCTACATGGGTTTCGTGTGAGTCCTGATCCGGATAGCGTTGAGCTAAAGCTAGAAATTGCATTGCGGATTTCAATAGAGCATCTGAGTAACTGTGGATACATGACATGAAATCCCGTTAACTATGGGTGCGTGAGGTCTCTGTGGCGTTAAGGCTAGAGTCAGAGAAGCAGCACTTTTTGATCCGAAAGATCTGCCTTGTCTGTGGCACCTTGAGTAGGATCGTGAAGGGGAGTGGATTGCTTAGAGCTTCATCTTCTGCTACAGTGAGAAACCTAGAGGTTGCTTGATGAGAGGACATGAGTTATCTCAACATGGTGGATTGCTGCAGTGGAAGAAGTTAACTTGATGAGAGGACATGAGTTAATCACTTACGGTAGTCATTGAAGGAATCAGAAAGTTATTGAAGTAGACAGTAAAAAAAGTTAATCCAGAAAGACAAAGCATCTCCGAAGCCTCAACCGTTCTATCATCATTGATTTCACACCTATCTAGTAATGTTTTATTTATTTATTTTGTTTTATGCATTTCCGTGACAAACTAAAATTTCTATCGCTTAACTAAGATCTGCAAGGTAACCACTACTTGCTTAAACCAACAATCTTCGTGGGATCGACTCTCACTCACCTGAGGTATTACTTGGACGACTGGTATACTTGTCGGTCTATCTGTGTGAATTCTGCGGAGCCAGTTTCGTGCACCAGGGGGCCACAGTTTTACCGTTTGCAAAATCTAAAACCCCTTCTTCACTAGCAAGTGTCACGCTGCTGGCGCTAAATGCCAGCATCAGTGTTTAGCGCTGCATCGTTTCAAACTTTGAGTTAATTAGGGCGTTAAACGCCCGTCCTAGCGTTTAACGCCACTACCCTATTACAATTTTTTTTTGGACGAGGCCTGGTGCTAAACGCCCATGTGGCGTTTAGCGCCCTATGAAGCACGGAAGCTTTGAAATTTGTGCCATCCAGGGCGTTAAACACCCTTCCTGGTGTTTAACACCAGCACCTTTGCTGCCAATTCTGGTGCTAAATGCCAAGGTCCGTGTTTAGCACCCAACACGACGTAACTCCACCTGGATTTGCGTGCTCCTCAATGCTAAATGCCCAGCCTGGCATTTAACACCAGAGCACCCGAATTGAGATCCTTTCCAAGGTGTTCTGTTCTTTTTCCAGACTCCTTTGTTCCTATTTGAAATACTTTGCATGACCACAAACGTTATAAAACCAAGGAAAACTATGAATAAAAGTCATAAATAAATATAGATTAAACTGGAAACAAAATCAAAGGATACTCAGGGTTGGGTTGCCTCCCAATAAGCACTTTTTTACCATAACTAGATTGACGGTTAGCTCTGCTAAGGTGAGGGTGGATCATAGAGCCTCCTCAACTCTCACTGTGAATCATTTTCCTATGCTCTGATGGATTAACTCAATATGCTCAAGAGATAAGATCCTGTTCACTATATGAGGCAAGATTGGAAATTTGGTCAACACCACTTTCATTTCTGGTGAGAAATCTTCAGTGGGGATCTTCTTGTTCCTCCATCCCTTGGGCACTTTCTTCTTGGGACCTTCTCCCTTGGGGGATGATGCACACCCAACACCAAACTTAGGTTTGATGTCAGAGAGAATTGTATTGGTTCCCACTAAAGGAGGTTTGAGCTATAAACTCTGCTTCACTTCAGTCAGGGATCCTTGGAGATTTAGGTTAATGAGTTCACTCTTCATACAAGTGCCTCCTTCATCTGAGTGATGTATGGGTCTAAAAACCCTAAAGACCAAATAATCCTCACGCATCCTCAGAACAAATTCACCTTTTTCCACATTGATCAGAGCTCTCCCAGTGGCTAGGAATGATCTTCCTAGGATTATAGAGTCGTTTTCATCCTCTCCCATGTCAAGGATTACGAAGTCTGCTAGGAGGAAGAATTTTCCCACTTTGACCAAGACATTCTCCACTATTCCATGTGCATGTTTCTGAGATTTGTCTGCCATTTGTAATGCTATCCTTGTTGGTTGTGCCTCTTGCATTTGTAGCTTCTTCATCACAGACAATGACATTAAATTGATACTTGCCCTAAGATTACATAGGGCTTTGTCAAAGGTTATTCTTCCAATAGTGGATAGAATCTGAAAGCTCCCTAGATCTGGTATCTTCCTTGGCAATTTGTTCTGAATTATCGCACTACATTCCTTGCAAATCAATAGTTCATGAACTTGACATAGGGAGGCATTTGCTCCAGAACCTCAACAAAAGGAATATTGATTTGCAACTTTCTAAAAACTTCCAAGAACTATGAGAATTGCTTGTCCTTGGTCTGTTTTTAGAGCTTCTGAGGGTATGGCAACTTCGATTTGTGCTCAAGTGCCTTGGGTGGGGCGTCTGCTATGGTACCCTCAGTCTTTTCTAGAGCTTCTGTTTTCTCTGATCCCTTAGCAACTTGTACTTCCTCCTCTGTCACTGGTTCACTTACTAATGTGATAGCCTTGCACTCTTCTCTTGAATTAGGTACTGTGTCACTAGGAAGAGTATTAAGAGGATTCTCAGGTACTTGCTTGCTCAACTGACCTACTTGTATCTCCAAGTTTTGAAGTGAAGCTCCAGTCTCCTACATGAAACTATGAGTGTTCTTGGAGAGTTCTGCAACTATAGAAGCCAAGTTTGAAGTATTCTAAGGCTGAGAGGGTGCTTGTTGTGACTGAGAAGCTTGAAACTGACGGTTGTTAAAATTATTCTAATTAAAAACGCCTTGAGAGTTGTTGAAGTTTGGTTGCCTCTGAGATTGGTCTCTCCACCCAAAGGTAAGATGATTCCTCCACACTTGATTAAATGTATTAGAAAAAGGATCATTGTTGGATGGTGTAGAGGCATTACCCATGAAATTAACCTGTTCAGAAGTAAACTGGCCATAGTCATAAGTCTCACCTTGAGGGAAGCCGTCACTCATGTCATAGGAAGTGTCTTGAACACTGACAGCTGAAACTTACATTCTACTCAAGTATTGTGTAATAGCATTGATTTGCTGAGACATAGCCTTATTCTAGGCAAGAATAACATCAAGGTATCCAACTCCATGACTCCTTTTTTCACAGAGGTCTTTTCAAAAGAGTATAAATACTGGTTGTTAGCAACCATCTCAATCAACTCCATAGCTTCATCAGAGGTCTTTTTCATGTGGGGTGACCCTCCTGCAGAATTATCCAAGGACATCCAAGTAGTTTTAAAGACTCCATCATAGAATATCTGCAACTGTATCCAGTCTAAGAACATATCAGGAGGACACTTCCTGAGTATCAACTTATACCTTTCCCAGGCTTCATAGAGAGACTCACCTTCTCTCTGCCTGAAAGTCTGAATATCCGTTCTCAGCTTAATCAGCTTTTGAGGAGGAAAGAACTTGGTCAGAAACCTGTTGACCACCTTATCCCAAGTGTCCAAGCTCTCCTTAGGCTGAGTATCAAGCCACTTTTTAGCTCGGTCCCATACAACAAATGGGGAGAAAAGTATCTTGTAGACATCAGGATGAACTCCATTAATCTTCATTGTGTCACAAATCAGTAGGAAATTAGAAATAAACAAGTTCGATCCTGCGGGAGTCCGTGAAACTGGCAATTTTGCTGCACTAAAGAAATCAACTGAGACTTCAGCTCAAAGTTGTTAGTAGCAACAGCGGGTACAACAATGTTATTCCCATATAAATTCGAGCCATGAGTAGTATAAGAGCCAAGTGTTCTCCTAGGTTGTGCAGGCATAATAGGAGGAGGATTAACAACATTGGCATTAATTGCATTGTTGTTATTGTTGAGCTCCATAGTGGACTTTTCAACTTACTTCTGAAAATTATTCCTGATATTTTCACCGGTTTATAAGCTCTAGCTTGTTGCAAACACCACCTCAAGGTCCTTTCAATCTCAGGATCAAAAGTTAGAGGTTCTTTGTTTTTATTCCTGCTGATAAACAACAGAAAACAAAGAAAAAGTGAAAATATCTACGTCAGAGTGCAGAGAATTTCTAGTGAGGTATCCTATGTAAAAGAAATAAACTAAAATAAACTAAACAAATAACACAAAAATTTTCGAAAATCAATAAGGAGGATAAGCCACTAAATTCGAAAATACATGAAAAGAAAATTAATCAAGAAAAACAAAATAAGATCACTAAGGGGGGCACCAAACTTAATTTCAATAATTAATAAAATTTTTTCAACTAAAATAAAACTAAATTTTTGAAAGTTTAAAGAACAAAAACAAATAAAACTAAAAACTAAGAACGCCTAATCTAAGCAATCAGACATTAGTTAGTTGTCAGTCACAGTCAATCTCTGGCAACGGTGATGACATGTCACCATGTCATGTTTTTCTATGCTTTTTTACTAGTTTTTTTACTTGGTTTTCATGCATTCTTATGCAATAAGTAAGCCATTTGGGTGGAATTTCATGTTTCCTTTGATTCGATCAACCATGGATAATTTAATGCATTTCATGAGGTTTTGTGCTATAATTGTCGTATATTATGAAAGAGAAACAATCTCATGATTTTGAGCATAGCTTTGATGTTTTGATTGATTGATGATAGGTGAAAAGAGCTTTGAAGAAGGTTGAAGAAAGAAGGAATGGCAAAGAGCAAGAGAGGACAAAAAGCTTGAGCCAAAGTTTGCCTCAAACTTTAGCTCAAACTTTTGGAAGAGTTGAAAACACCCTGGATGGAGCAAAAGCTTGCGCCAACGTTTGCCTCAAGCTTTTTGGCAAACGTTGGCGCCACACCAACATACCCAGGGGAGAAAAAGCTTGTGCCAACGTTTGCCTCAAGCTTTTTGGCAAACGTTGGCGCCACAACAGCCTGAAGGGGTATACTTCCAATAAGAATAACTTGAGTTACAGAGCTCCAAATGAGGTGATTCAAAAAGCAATGGAAAGTAGGAATCGAGAGCTTTCTAAGCATATATGGAACTGCATGATGGACACTAAAATTGAGGGAGAAAACTGCCCCGAAATGTGTATAAACGAACATGGTGGCAACCTGCAGTGAGGCCAACTGACCTCTGCACTTTCGACGGAGTATAACTCGAGCTGTAGAACTCCAAATGATGCGCTTCCAACGGCATTGGAAAGTCGACATTCAGGGCTTTCCAACAATGTATAATAGTATGGGGGTGGACAATGTGTTTGAGCCTCCAAAATCTAGCGTTTTCGACCACGTTTGAGGCAAACGTCGCCTCAAACGCTGCACACCAAAGCCAGCGACCTTGTCCTCTTCAAAGGAGCATAACTTGAGTTGTAGATGTCATATTGAGGTGATTCTAATTGGGTTAGAAAGCTGACATTCAGAGCTTTCTAACCATATATAATAGTCTATAGTTGGCATGAAATTGGCAACGTTGACAAGAGGACAAAGTAGCACCCCAAGAGGCATACAAGAGGGATCCACGTTTGGCTCAAAGTTTGACCTCAAACTTTAGCTCAAACGTGGATGACAGCAAAAAGAGGCTAGCTGATATAAAAAGCTTGAGCCAAAGTTTGCCTCAAACTTTGACTCAAGCTTTTATGATTCATGGCCCGGTTCATAATGGGTTTCTCTCCAACTCCAAGAGCAATCAACAGAGGCCATCTTCAACCCAAATCCAAAGCAAGCAAAGCCCATTATCATCACTCAAAGGCACAAGAGATAGATAAAATAGGAATTTCATTTAATTGTAATTTGTCTTTAATTTCACTTTCATTTTCATTTTCATTTTGTAAAAGCCTATAAAAAGGCATAATTTTCATTTTAGGAGGGGAGTCGATTAGAAAGGATGTTGGCTCCACTAGGGGGCATTGGCATTAGAGAGCTCTCTCTCTTAGTTTTCATTTTGTTTTAAATCTTGGGTTGAGAATTGAAGAAATTCTGTTTCAATCTCACCTCGAGAATTCTCTCTATTTTCTTCTTCTGCAAATTTTCAAGTGAATTGCAATTTGAATCAAAGTTCTCTTACTGCTTTCATCTTCATTTCTTCTTCAATCTGTCTGCTGTTGGATCAAGGAAGGACTTGAGATCTAGATTTGTTTTCTAGTCTCCTCCACCCCTGAGATCTTCAATATCCTTTTAATTGCTGAAATTTAGCATCAGTCATTTTCTGTTTTTTTTTTTTTATTTTTCAAGCATTTTTACTCTCTGTTTACATTGCTCTCAATTTACTTTCCTGCAATTTAAGCTTTCTGCAAGAGTTCTAAGCTTTGATCTATTGCTTTATTTAATTTCCAGCACCCACTCCCATTTACATTTCATGCTCTTTAAGTTACGTGCCAATTTACATTCTGCAACTTTAAATTCATTGTCATTTACTTTCTGTTGGCTACAATTTCACACAATTCACTTCAATGTTAGCTTGACTAAACTAATCACCCACTAAAGTTGCTTGATCCATCAATCCCTGTGGGATCGACCTCACTCACGTGAGTTTTATTACTTGATGCGACCCGGTATACTTGCCGGTAAGATTTGTGTGTTTGGAATTTGTTTTTTGTTTTCCAAAAATACACATCAAGTTTTTCGCGCCGTTGCCAGGGATTGATTTAGATCAACAATGATTAAGTGGGTGAGAAGTCTAGATTAAGCATTTTCTTTGTTTTTGTTCTTGAAACCAAGGTGTTTGTGTTTTTGCCTCACTAAGCAAATATCATCTGAAACATGAATTTCAATTTTATTTGGTGTTGTGTTTTACAAAATTCAAATGGTGTTCAACTCATCTTATGATCAAACAAATTTTATGGGATATTACCCACCATCACCAATCTCTAATGGTGGCTGGGAATATCACCAAGAGAATACACATTCTGAGCACTCCAATTCATGGAGACTTGCTTCAGAGACACAAGATGAACAAGAAAATCATATGGGATACCAACCACCACCACAAAATGATTCATATCATTATCCTCATGGTGGATGGAAGCATCACCAAAGAATGGAAGAGCATCCACCCTCACGTCCCAGTTTCTCATTTGAAAGATCTTCATCACTTGATTATGCCTCAACACAAAGTTTCCCCCAAAATCCATACAAGTCATCCCATCAATCACACGACTCATTCCACACCCCTCAACACAACTTCACCACAATACATCCATGTCACCAAAATTATTCTCAACCTTCATCTCTTGAACCAACAGATGAGGATTACCTTCAAGCCATTGAAATACATAGAAAACTAGTGGAAAGATACACAAAATCCCCATCCTGGAAAGAAATCGTCTTCAAGAAGATGAATGGGACCTCAGAACAAACAAGGGGAAACTTAGAACCATCAAACAGTAAGGATGAAGACCAATTGATGGATGTGAAGGATAAAGTGGAAGAGCAAGATAAGGAGGCTACTGTATTAAGTGAACTTCCAATGAAGAATGAGATGGTTGAAAATGAAACTGCACTTGAGGTAACAAAGGAACATTCACAACCCTCACAAACTTCCCCTGAATCTGTGATCGAAAAATATGAAGAAGAGATGAAGAAATCTTGGGAAGAATAACTAACCTCCTCCATAAAAGAACTATTAAGTCAAATGTTGGGTGCAAAGAAAGGAGTGGAGGAGCATGAAAGTGAGGAAGTCATTCCAGAGAATTCACACTCAAGTGAAGCTGAAAATCACATGAAGGAAGGGCTCATGGAACCACCAATACAAGAGACTCTTTATGAAAAGAAGACTCCAACAATCACACAACCACCAAGACTTGGATTCAAGGAAGTGAAGGCAATTAACAAAAGCACCAAGAAGAGGATTGTGACCAAGCTACCAAGGACAACATTCAAGAGGAGGTCAACCACAAGCAATCCAACCCCTGTACCAATAGCAAGCAAGCTCAATCAAGCCATGTACAAAAGAAAGCTTGCTGAGAGGAAACCAAGACAGGGGGCAATAGCTGAATCTTCTCCTCTCTTGAAGTCATTCCTCTTAACAAACTGGAAGAAGAGGAAGAGAGTGAACAACATGTCAACCGTAGGTATAATTTCTCTTCTCTGCTTTGTTTTCGTTCTTTGTTTTGTTTAAATAAATTGGCATATGGTTACATTCTAAGTTTGGTGTTGCCTTGCAACAAATTGTTTTCAATCTTTTTGGATGATTGCATCAAATAAAAAAAAAATGAAAGTGACACACCAAGATTCTAAGTTTGGTGTGCCACTTATTTTTCTATGCAAATCATTCAGTAATACCACTTGTTTGCATAATCATAATGTTCTTTGCACTGTTATCTTTCTTTTAGTGAGACAATTTTAGTTTTCTCTTTGTTTTTAGTCATTCCCTTGTTTTAAATGCTTTCTTTTACTTACTGTGTTTGTTAATACATCACCAAGAGACCCTTATTCATGACATATTCTTTACTTGGTGATTGTATTTAACATATAACAGTTTCATTTAGTTTTAGTTTAAATAAATTGACATATGGTTGCATTCTAAGTTTGGTGTTGCTATGCAACAAAAATTTGCTTCTAATCCTTACTGGATACTTGCATTAATTCCAAGTGAAAGTGTCACACTAAGTTGGGTGTGCCATTTATCTTTTATGCAATGTATTGTGCACACCTTCTTATCTATGCAATCACAATGTCTCTGTCCTTTGTGCCTTGATTATTATCTTTAATTTTGCTTGCTTAAAACACATGTATTACTAACATTTCATTGTGTGAGACACTCATGATCCATCTTAGCCCCATAGCCATTATTCTAATTGTTGCTTGAGGATGAGCAAGCATTCTGAGTTGGCAAGGGAAAGAGGAAGAATAGAGGAAAAAAGGACAACAATGACGAAAGATGAACTACAAGGTTGTAGAGTTCCTTTTCCTCTCATTTATTTCCAGCACTTAAATTGCATGATTGTCTTCATCCTTTCTGTTTACATGTGTGTATGAATAAAGCATAACTTGAATATTGATTTGTAACATGTTGCTGTGGCATTATGATTACCAACTTGAGTTTTGTGAATTCAAAAGCAATAAAGTATCATGATCATAAACAAACAAGGAATTAAAGAAGAATTTAGCATGTGCATAAAAGTATTGGAAAGCTAGTATGTTTGATTGTTGCTTAATTGCGTTGGATTTTATTTAATTGAAGTTTTCATCTAGCACATTTTGTGAAATCTTTTAAAATCATGAAAACCTTGAAGAAGCAAATGCAAAATAAAGCAAGAAAAGAAAAAGGGAAAGAATGAGAAAGCTGAAGGCTTTGAGTACCAATGGCAATTTATTTGTTAAGTACTTGTGGTGTTTATGTATCAAGCCAAATGCTTGAAAACAAAACACTTAGAAGTCAAGGTTAGGCTCAAAGTGCAAAAGCACTCCCTCAAAGCTCAAGGCTCTGAGCACCAATGATTAGAGAGTAAAGAAAAGAAAAACTGAGCTTAATGAAGTCCTCTAATCAAATGCTTGTGGTGCTTATGTATCAAGTGGTAATACTTGAAAACAAAGCATTTAGAAGTCGTAGCTTTGTTATCAACTCATGGGGCAAAGCACCCATAAGGAGAAGCTAATAAGAAAAATCAAAAGCTTGCTTCAAGGAAGAAATATAAAGAAAAGATTTCATAAATTGAGCTAGATAGAAGCATCAATCATTTACATTTCTTTTGTGATTATAGCATGCTTAGAAAACTAGCTTACCATGAACATTGAGTTGCTATTCTTCTTACCTTGGATTGTCAATCTCTATTGCATGATTCTTTTCTTGCTTGAGGACAAGCAAGGTTTAAGTTTGGTGTTGTGATGACATGTCACCATGTCATGTTTTCCTATGCTTTTTCACTAGTTTTTTTACTTGGTTTTCATGCATTCTTATGCAATAAGTAAGCCATTTGGGTGGTGATGAGTGGATAATTTATACGCTTTTTGGCATTGTTTTTAGTATGTTTTTAGTAGGATCTAGTTACTTTTAGGGATGTTTTCATTAGTTTTTATGTTAAATTCACATTTCTGGACTTTACTATGAGTTTGTGTGTTTTTCTGTGATTTTAGGTATTTTCTGGCTGAAATTGAGGGACTTGAGCAGAAATCAGATTCAGAGGTTGAAGAAGGACTGCTGATGCTGTTGGATTCTGACCTCCCTGCACTCAAAATGAATTTTCTGGAGCTACAGAACTCAAAATGGCGCGCTTCCAATTTCGTTGGAAAGTAGACATCCAGGGCTTTCCAGCAAAATATAATAGTCCATACTTTTGCCAAGAATAGACGATGTAAACTGGCGTTCAACACCAGCTTTCTGCCCAAAACTGGCGTCCAGCGCCAGAAAAGGATCCAAAACCAGAGTTGAACGCCAGAAATGGATCAAAACCTGGCGTTCAACTCCACAAATGGCCTCTGCACGTGCAACACTTAAAGCTCAGCCCAAGCACACACCAAGTGGGCCCCGGAAGTGAATTTATGCATCAATTACTTACTCATGTAAACCCTAGTAGCTAGTTTATTATAAATAGGACCTTTCACTATTGTATTAGACATCTTTGGATCTTTGGATTATCTTTTGATCCTTTGATCATCTTTGATCAGTTGTATGCTATCTTAGATCACGTTTGAGGGCTGGCCATCTCAGCCATGCCTGGACCTTCACTTATGTATTTTCACGGTAGAGTTTCTACACTCCATAGATTAAGGTGTGGAGCTCTGCTGTTCTTCAAAGATTAATGCAAAGTACTACTGTTTTCTATTCAATTCATCTTATTTCGATTCCAAGATATTCATTCGTACTTCAACCTGAATGTGATGAACGTGACAATCATCATCATTCCCTATGAACGCGTGCCTGACAACCACTTCCGTTCTACCTTAGATTGAATGAGTATCTCTTAGATCTCCTAATCAGGATCTTCGTGGTGTAAGCTAGAATGATGGCGGCATTCAAGAGAATCCGGAAAGTCTAAACCTTGTCTGTGGTATTCCGAGTAGGATTCAATGATTGAATGACTGTGACGAGCTTCAAACTTGCGATTGTGGGGCGTTAGTGACAGACGCAAAAGAATCAATGGATTCTATTCCGACATGATCGAGAACCGACAGATGAATAGCCGTGCTGTGACAGAGCATGCTAGCATATTATTCACTGAGAGGAGGGGATGTAGCCACTGACAACGGTGATGCCCTTGCATAAAGCCAGCCATGGAAAGGAGTAAGACTGATTGGATGAAGACAGCAGGAAAGCAGAGGTTCAGAGGAACGAAAGCATCTCTATTCGCTTATCTGAAATTCTCACCAATGATTTACATAAGTATTTCTATCCTTTATTATTTATCTTTTAATTATCTAATCCAATCACATTTGACCTTATCTGACTGAGATTTGCAAGGTGACCATAGCTTGCTTCATACCAACAATCTCCGTGGGATTCGACCCTTACTCACGTAAGGTATTACTTGGACGACCCAGTGCACTTGCTGGTCAGTTACAGGGAGTTGTGAACCGTGGTCTTGGCATCATGTTTTTGGCGCCATTTCCAGGGAAAGAAAGAGCAATGAATTTTACATAATTAAAGTGTAATCATGATTCCGCGTACCAAGTTTTTGGCGCCGTTGCCGGGGATTGTTCGAGTTTGGACAACTGACGGTTCATCTTGTTGCTCAGATTAGGTAATTTTCTTTTTGTTTTGTTTTCAAAAAAATGTTTTCAGAAAAAAAAATTTATTCAAAATTTTTAAAGAATGAATTCTAGTGTTTCATGAAGCATGTGAAGCCTGGCTGGCTGTAAAGCCATGTCTAAATTTATTTGGATTGAGGCTTGCAATTTGTTATCAAATCAATATACTCTGGTGTTACATGCTGAAGCTTGGCTGGCCATTGGCCATGTCTAGTGTTTTGGACTGGAGCTTTCATTGAAAGCTTGGTTGGCTAGTGAGCCATATCTAATTCCTGGACTGAAGCTTTAGACTAAGAATGCAAGATTCCTGGAATTCATATTAAAAATTTTGGAATCCTTATTTTTTTTTCTAATTAAATTTCGAAAAAAAATAAAAAAAAATTAGAACATCATAAAAATAAAAAATATTTCATGTTTCTTGTTTGAGTCTTGAGTCATGTTATAAGTTTGGTGTCAATTGCATGTGCATCTTGCATTTTTCGAAAATTTCATGCATTCATAGTGTTCTTCATGATCTTCAAGTTGTTCTTGGTAAGTCTTCTTGTTTGATCTTGATGATTTTTTGTTTTGTGTTGTTTGGTGTTTTTCATATGCATTCTTGAATTCTTAGTGTCTAAGCATTAAAGAATTCTAAGTTTGGTGTCTTGCATGTTTTCCTTGCATTAAAGATTTTTCAAAATTGTGTCTTTGATGTTCATCTTGACATTCATAGTGTTCTTGGTGTTCATCTTGACATTCATAGCATTCTTGCATTCATCACATGTTTTGATCTAAAAATTTCATGCATTGCATAATTTTCATGTTTTTTCTCTCTCATCATAAAAATTTCAAAAATAAAAAAAATATCTTTCCCTTTTTCTCTCATCAAATTCGAAAATTTGAGTTGACTGTTTCAAAAATTTTTAAAATCAAGTTGTTTCTTATGAGTCAAATCAAATTCTCAATTTGAAAATCTTATCTTTTTCAAAATCTTTTTTCAAAAATCAAATCTTTTTCAAATTTCTTAGTTATTTTCGAAAATTACAAAAATATTTTTCAAAAATCTTTTTCTTATTTTTATATCAAATTTTCGAAAATAACAATAACAATTAATTTTTTGATTCAAAAATTTTAAGTTTGTTACTTACTTGTTAAGAAAGATTCAAACTTTAAGTTCTAGAATCATATCTTGTGATTTCTTGTGAATCAAGTCATTAATTGTGATTTTAAAAATCAAATCTTTTTCAAAACTAATTTCAATCATATCTTTTCAAAAATATCTTCTTATCTTATCTTTTTCAAAATATGATTTCAAAATATCTTCTCTAACTTCTTATCTTATCTTTTTCAAAATTGATTTTCAAAATTTGTTTCAACTAACTAACTAACTTTTTGTTTGCTTCTTATCTTTTTCAAAACTACCTAACTAACTCTCTCTCTCTAATTTTCGAAAATATCTTCCCCCTTTTTCAAAATTTCTTTTTAATTAACTAATTATTTTAAATTCTCATTTTAATTTTCGAAAATTACTAACATTTTTCAAAAATCATTTTCAAAAATCACTAACTCTTTTTCAAAAATAATTTTCAAAAATTCCCTCCTTCTCTCTCATCTTATTCTATTTATTTATCCATCTACTAACATCTCTTCCTCACATCATCACCAAATTCGAACCTCCTTTTCTATCTGTGTTCGAATTTCTTCTTCTTTTCTTATACTAACAATAAGGGACCTCTTTACTGTGACATAGAGGATTCCTCTTCTTTTCTTTTTCTCTCCTCTTTCTTATGAGCAGGGACAGAGAAAAAGGAATTCTTGTTGAAGCTGATCCAGAACCTGAAAGGACTCTGAAGAGGAAATTAAGAGAAGCTAAATTACAACAATCCAGAGACAACTTGATTGAAAATTTCGAACAAGTAAAGGAGATGGCAGCCGAACCCAACAACAATACAAGGAGAATGCTTGGTGACTTTACTGCACCAAATTCCAATTTACATGGAAGAAGCATCTCCATTCCTGCCATTGGAGCAAACAACTTTGAGCTGAAACCTCAATTAGTTTCTCTGATGCAGCAGAACTGCAAGTTTCATGGACTTTCATCTGAAGATCCTTTTCAGTTCTTAACTGAATTCTTGCAGATATGTGATACTGTAAAAACTAATGGAGTAGATCCTGAAGTCTACAGGCTCATGCTTTTCCCTTTTGCTGTAAGAGACAGAGCTAGACTCTGGTTAGATTCTCAACCTAAGGATAGCCTGAACTCATGGGATAAGCTGGTCAAGGCTTTCTTAGCCAAGTTCTTTCCTCCTCAAAAGCTTAGTAAGATTAGAGTGGACGTTCAGACCTTCAGACAGAAAGAAGGTGAATCCCTCTATGAAGCTTGGGAGAGATACAAAGGACTGACCAAAAAGTGTCCTACTGACATGCTTTCAGAATGGACCATCCTGGATATCTTCTATGATGGTCTATCTGACTTAGCCAAAATGTCATTGGATACTTTTGCAGGTGGATCTATACACCTAAAGAAAACGCCTGCAGAAGCTCAAGAACTCATTGACATGGTTGCTAATAACCAGTTTATGTACACTTCTGAGAGGAATCCTGTGAGTAATGGGACGCCTATAAAGAAGGGAGTTCTTGAAATTGATACTCTGAATGCCATATTGGCTCAGAACAAAATATTGACTCAGTAAGTCAATATGATCTCTCAGAGTCTGAATGGAATGCAAGCTGCATCCAACAGTACTCAAGAGGCATCTTCTGAAGAAGAAGCCTATGATCCTGAGAACCCTGCAATAGCAGAGGTAAATTACTTAGGTGACCCTTATGGAAACACCTATAACTCAACATGGAGAAATCATCCAAATTTCTCATGGAAGGATCAAAAGCCTCAACAAGGCTTTAATAATGGTGGAAGAAATAGGTTTAGCAATAGCAAGCCTTTTCCATCATCAACTCAGCAACAGACAGAGAACTCTGAATAAAATACTTCTAATTTAGCAAACTTAGTCTCTGATTGTCCAAGGCCACTGTAAGTTTCATGAATGAAACAAGGTCTTCCATTAGAAATTTGGAAGCACAAGTGGGCCAGTTGAGTAAAAGGATCACTGAAATCCCTCCTAGTACTCTCCCAAGCAATACAGAAGAGAATCCAAAAGGAGAGTGCAAGGCCATTGACATAAGCACCATGGCCGAACCTATAAGGGAAGGAGAGGACGTGAATCCCAAGGAGGAAGACCTCCTGGGACATCCAGTGATCAATAAGGAGCTTCCCTCTGAGGAACCAAAGGACTCTGAGGCTCATCTAGAGACCATAGAGATTCCATTGAACCTCCTTATGCCATTCATGAGCTCTGATGAGTATTCCTCTTCTGAAGAGAATGAAGATGTCACTGAAGAGCAAACTGCCAAGTTTCTTGGTGCAATCATGAAGCTGAATGCCAAATTATTTGGCATTGATACTTGGGAAGTTGAACCTCCCTTGTTCATCAATGAACTAAGTGATCTGGATCAACTGACATTGCCTCAGAAGAGACAGGATCCTAGAAAGTTCATAATACCTTATACCATAGGCACCATGATCTTTAAGGCTCTGTGTGACCTTGGTTCAGGGATAAACCTCATGCCCCTCTCTGTAATAGAGAAACTGGGAATCTATGGGGTGCAAGCTGCTAAAATCTCACTAGAGATGGCAGACAGCTCAAGAAAATAGGCTTATAGACAAGTAGAAGATGTATTAGTAAAGGTTGAGGGCCTTTACATACCTACTGATTTCATAGTCCTGGATACTGGAAAGGAAGAGGATGAATCCATCATCCTAGGAAGACCTTTCCTAGCCACAGCAAGAGCTGTGATTGATGTGGACAGAGGAGAATTAATCCTTCAATTGAATGAGGACAACCTTGTGTTTACAACTCAAGGATCTCTCTCTGCATCCATAGAGAGGAAGCATAAAGAGCTTCTCTCAAAATAGAGTCAACCAGAGCCCCCACAGTCAAACTCTAAGTTTGGTGTTGGGAGGCCACAACCAAACTCTAAGTTTGGTGTTGAACTCCCATATCCAAACTCTAAGTTTGGTGTTGCAGAGTTTCAACAAAGCTCTGCACATCTGTGAGGTTCCATGAGAGCCCACTGTCAAGCTATTGACATTAAAGAAGCGCTTGTTGGGAGGCAACCCAATGTTTATTTATCTAACTCTATTATTTTTGTTTTTCATGTTTTCTTAGGTTAATGATCATGTGGAGTCACAAAATAAACAAAAAAAAATTAAAAACGGAATCAAAAACAGCAGAAGAAAAATCACACCCTGGAGGAAGCATCTGCCTGGCGTTCAACGCCAGAACAGAGCATGGTTCTGGCGCTGAACGCCCAAAATGGGCAAGAACTGGCGCTGAACGCCCAGAACAAGCATGGTTCTGGCGTTCAACGCTAGAAATGGCAACAAATGGGCGTTGAACGCCCAAAATAGGCACCAACCTGGCGCTGAACGCCCAGAGTTGTGTGCAAAAGCATTTTTATATGCCTAATGGGTGCAGGGATGTAAATCCTTGAACACCTCAGGATCTGTGGACCCCACAGGATCCACTCAGGATCTGTGGACCCCACAGGATCCCCACCTACCTCCACTCACTTCTTCTCATCACTCTCTTTCACACAACCCCATAAACACTCTTCCCCATCACCTCTTCACATCCATCCACTCTTCCCCATAAACCTACCTCATAAACCCCACCTACCTTCAAAATTCAAAACCAATTTCCCACCCAAACCCACCCATCTGGCCGAAACCTTTCCCCCCTCCCCTCCTTATATAAAGCCCTCCATTCTTCTTAAAATTCACACAACACAACCCCTCTATACCCTTCTTGGCCGAAACACATCCCCTTCTCCCTCTCCTCCATTTCTTCTTCTTCTTCTTCTTCTATTCTTCTTCTCTTGCTCGAGGACGAGCAATATTCTAAGTTTGGTGTGGTAAAAGCATAAGCTTTTTATTTTTCCATTACCATTGATGGCACCTAAGACCGGAGAATCCTCTAGAAAAGGGAAAGGGAAGACAAAAACTTCCACATCCGAGTCATGGGAGATGGAAAGATTTATCTCCAAAGCCCATCAAGACCACTTCTATGATGTTGTGGCCAAGAAGAAGGTGATCCCCGAGGTCCCTTTCAAACTCAAAAGAAATGAGTATCCGGAGATCCGACATGAAATTCAAAGAAGAGGTTGGGAAGTTCTAACAAACCCCATCCAACAAGTCGGCATCCTAATGGTTCAAGAGTTCTATGCTAATGCATGGATAACCAAGAACTATGATCAAAGTAAGAACTCGGATCCAAAGAACTATGTTACAATGGTTCGGGGGAAATACTTGGATTTTAGTCCGGAAAATGTGAGGTTGGCGTTTAACTTGCCTATGATGCAAGGAGATGAACGCCCCTACACTAGAAGGGTCAACTTTAATCAAAGGTTGGACCAAGTCCCTATGGACATATGTGTGGAAGGAGCTCAATGGAAGATTGACTCCAAAGGCAAGCCGGTTCAACTAAGAAGATTGGACCTCAAGCCTGTGGCTAGAGGATGGTTGGAATTCATCCAATGCTCCATCATCCCCACTAGCAACCGATCTGAAGTTACTGTGGATCGGGCCATCATGATTCATAGCATCATGATTAGAGAGGAAATAGAAGTTCATGAAGTCATCTCTAATGAACTCTACAAAATAGCCGAAAAGTCATCCCCCATGGCAAGGCTAGCTTTTCCTCATCTTATTTGCCATCTATGTTACTCAGCTGGAGCTTTCATAGAAGGAGACATTCCTATTAAGGAAGAGAAGCCCATCACTAAGAAAAAGATAGAGCAAGCAAGAGAGCCCATTCATGGAGCTCAAGAGGCGCAGGAAGCTCACCACCATGAGATCCCGGAGATGCCTCAAATGCAATTTCCTCCACAAAACTATTGGGAGCAAATCAACACCTCCTTAGGAGAATTAAGTGCCAACATGGGACAATTAAGGGTGGAACATCAAGAGCACTCCATCATGCTTCATGAAATAAGAGAAGATCAAAAAGCAATGAGGGAGGAGCAACAAAGACAAGGAAGAGACATAGAAGAGCTCAAAGACATCATTGGCTCTTCAAGGAGGAAACGCCACCATCACTAAGGTGGATTCATTCCTTGTTCTCATTTCTTCTGTTTTTCGTTTTTATATGTTATGTGCTTATCTATGTTTGTGTCTTTTTTACATGATCATTAGTAGTTAGTAACTTTGTCTTAAAGTTATGAATGTCCTATGAATCCATCACCTCTCTTAAAATAAAAACTGTTTTAATTCAAAAGAACAAGAAGTACATGAGTTTCGAATTTATCCTTGAACTTAGCTTAATTATATTGATGTGGTGACAATGCTTCTTATTTTATGAATGAATGCTTAAACAGTGCATATGTCTTTTGAAGTTGTTGTTTAAGAATGTTAAATATGTTGGCTCTTGAAAGAATGATGACTAGGAGACATGTTATTTGATAATCTGAAAAATCATAAAAATGATTCTTGAAGCAAGAAAAAGCAGCAAAGAACAAAGCTTGCAGAAAAAAAAATAGGCGAAAAAAATAGAAAGAAAAAGCAAGCAGAAAAAGCCAAAAGCTCTTAAAACCAAGAGGCAAGAGCAAAAAGCCAATAACCCTTAAAACCAAAAAGGCAAGGGCAAATAAAAAGGATCCCAAGGCTTTGAGCATTAGTGGATAGGAGGACCTAAAGGAATAAAATCCTAGTCTAAGCGGCTAAACCAAGCTGTCTCTAACCATGTGCTTGTGGCGTGTAGGTGTCAAGTGAAAACTTGAGACTGAGCGGTTAAAGTCAAGGTCCAAAGCAAAAAAAGAGTGTGCTTAAGAACCCGAGACACCTCTAATTGGGGACTTTAGCAAAGCTGAGTCACAATCTGAAAAGGTTCACCCAATTATGTGTCTGTGGCATTTATGTATCCGGTGGTAATACTAGAAAACAAAGTGCTTAGGGCCACGGCCAAGACTCATAAAGAAGCTGTGTTCAAGAATCATCATACTGAACTAGGAGAATCAATAACACTATCTGAACTCTGAGTTCCTATAGATGCCAATCATTCTGAACCTCAATGGATAAAGTGAGATGCCAAAACTATTCAAGAGGCAAAAAGCTATAAGTCCCGCTCATTTGATTGGAGCTATGTTTCATTGATAGTTTGGAATTTATAGTATACTCTCTTCTTTTTATCCTATTTGATTTTTAGTTGCTTGGGGACAAGCAACAATTTAAGTTTGGTGTTGTGATGAGCGGATAATTTATACGCTTTTTGGCATTGTTTTTAGTATGTTTTTAGTAGGATCTAGTTACTTTTAGAGATGTTTTCATTAGTTTTTATGTTAAATTCACATTTCTGGACTTTACTATGAGTTTGTGTGTTTTTCTGTGATTTCAGGTATTTTCTGGCTGAAATTGAGGGACTTGAGCAGAAATCAGATTCAGAGGTTGAAGAAGGACTGCTGATGCTATTGGATTCTGACCTCCCTGCACTCAAAATATATTTTCTGGAGCTACAGAACTCAAAATGGCGCGCTTCCAATTTCGTTGGAAAGTAGACATCCAGGGCTTTCCAGCAATATATAATAGTCTATACTTTGGCTAAGAATAGATGACGTAAACTGGCGTTCAACGCCAGCTTTCTGCCCAAAACTGGCGTCCAGCGCCAGAAAAGGATCCAAAACCAGAGTTGAACGCCAGAAATGGATCAAAACCTGGCGTTCAACTCCACAAATGGCCTCTGCACGTGCAAAACTTAAAGCTCAGCCCAAGCACACACCAAGTGGGCCCCGGAAGTGAATTTATGCATCAATTACTTACTCATGTAAACCCTAGTAGCTAGTTTATTATAAATAGGACCTTTCACTATTGTATTAGACATCTTTGGATCTTTGGATTATCTTTTGATCCTTTGATCATCTTTGATCAGTTGTATGCTATCTTAGATCACGTTTGAGGGCTGGCCATCTCAGCCATGCCTGGACCTTCACTTATGTATTTTCACGGTAGAGTTTCTACACTCCATAGATTAAGGTGTGGAGCTCTGCTGTTCTTCAAAGATTAATGCAAAGTACTACTGTTTTCTATTCAATTCATCTTATTTCGATTCCAAGATATTCATTCGTACTTCAACCTGAATGTGATGAACGTGACAATCATCATCATTCCTTATGAACGCATGCCTGACAACCACTTCCGTTCTACCTTAGATTGAATGAGTATCTCTTAGATCTCCTAATCAGGATCTTCGTGGTGTAAGCTAGAATGATGGCGGCATTCAAGAGAATCCGGAAAGTCTAAACCTTGTCTGTGGTATTCCAAGTAGGATTCAATGATTGAATGACTGTGACGAGCTTCAAACTCGCGATTGTGGGGCGTTAGTGACAGACGCAAAAGAATCAATGGATTCTATTCCGACATGATCGAGAACCGACAGATGAATAGCCGTGCTGTGATAGAGCATGTTAGCATATTATTCACTAAGAGGAGGGGATGTAGCCACTGACAACGGTGATGCCCTTGCATAAAGCCAGCCATGGAAAGGAGTAAGACTGATTGGATGAAGACAGCAGGAAAGCAGAGGTTCAGAGGAACGAAAGCATCTCTATTCGCTTATCTGAAATTCTCACCAATGATTTACATAAGTATTTCTATCATTTATTATTTATCTTTTAATTATCTAATCCAATCACATTTGACCCTATCTAATTGAGATTTGCAAGGTGACCATAGCTTGCTTCATACCAACAATCTCCGTGGGATTCGACCCTTACTCACGTAAGGTATTACTTGGACGACCCAGTGCACTTGCTGGTCAGTTACACGGAGTTGTGAACCGTGGTCTTGGCATCATGTTTTTGGCGCCATTTCCAGGGAAAGAAAGAGCAATGAATTTTACATAATTAAAGTGTAATCATGATTCCGCGTACCAGGTGGATTTTCATGTTTCCTTTGATTCGATCAACCATGGATAATTTAATGCATTTTCATGAGGTTTTGTGCTATAATTGTCGTATATTATGAAAGAGAAACAATCTCATGATTTTGAGCATAGCTTTGATGTTTTGATTGATTGATGATAGGTGAAAAGAGCTTTAAAGAAGGTTGAAGAAAGAAGGAATGGCAAAGAGCAAGAGAGGACAAAAAGCTTGAGCCAAAGTTTGCCTCAAACTTTAGCTCAAACTTTTGGAAGAGTTGAAAACACACTGGATGGAGCAAAAGCTTGCGCCAACGTTTGCCTCAAGCTTTTTGGCAAACGTTGGCGCCACACCAACATACCCAGGGGAGAAAAAGCTTGCGCCAACGTTTGCCTCAAGCTTTTTGGCAAACGTTGGCGCCACAACAGCCTGAAGGGGTATACTTCCAATAAGAATAACTTGAGCTACAGATCTCCAAATGAGGTGATTCAAAAAGCAATGGAAAGTAGGAATCGAGAGCTTTCTAAGCATATATGGCACTGCATGATGGACACTAAAATTGAGGGAGAAAACTGCCCCGAAATGTGCATAAACGAACATGGTGGCAACCTGCAGTGAGGCCAACTGACCGCTGCACCTTCGACGGAGTATAACTCGAGCTGTAGAACTCCAAATGATGCGCTTCCAATGGCATTGGAAAGTAGATATTCAGGGCTTTCCAAAAATGTATAATAGTATGGGGTGGACAATGTGTTTGAGCCTCCAAAATCTAGCGTTTTTTACCACGTTTGAGGCAAACGTCGCCTCAAACGCTGCACACCAAAGCCAGCGACCTTGTCCTCTTCAAAGGAGCATAACTTGAGTTGTAGATGTCCAATTGAGGTGACTATAATTGGGTTAGAAAGCTGACATTTAGAGCTTTTCAACCATATATAATAGTCTATAGTTGGCATGAAATTGGCAACGTTGACAAGAGGACAAAGTAGCACCCCAAGAGGCATACAAGAGGGATCCACGTTTGGCTCAAAGTTTGACCTCAAACTTTAGCTCAAACGTGGATGACAACAAAAAGAGGCTAGCTGATATGAAAAGCTTGAGCCAAAGTTTGCCTCAAACTTTGACTCAAGCTTTTATGATTCATGGCCCGGTTCATAATGGGTTTCTCTCCAACTCCAAGAGCAATCAACAGAGGCCATCTTCAACCCAAATCCAAAGCAAGCAAAGCCCATTATCATCACTCAAAGGCACAAGAGATAGATAAAATAGAAATTTCATTTAATTGTAATTTGTCTTTAATTTCACTTTCATTTTCATTTTCATTTTGTAAAAGCCTATAAAAAGGCATCATTTTCATTTTAGGAGGGGAGTCGATTAGAAAGGAGGTTGGCTCCACTAGGGGGCATTGGCATTAGAGAGCTCTCTCTCTTAGTTTTCATTTTGTTTTAAATCTTGGGTTGAGAATTGAAGAAATTCTGTTTCAATCTCACCTCGAGAATTCTCTCTGTTTTCTTCTTCTGCAAATTTTCAAGTGAATTGCAATTTGAATCAAAGTTCTCTTACTGCTTTCATCTTCATTTCTTCTTCAATCTGTCTGCTGTTGGATCAAGGAAGGACTTGAGATCTAGATTTGTTTTCTAGTCTCCTCCACCCCTGAGATCTTCAACATCCTTTTAATTGCTGAAATTTAGCATCAGTCATTTTCTGTTTTTTTGATTTTTCAAGCATTTTTACTCTCTGTTTACATTGCTCTCAATTTACTTTCCTGCAATTTAAGCTTTCTGCAAGAGTTCTAAGCTTTGATCTATTGCTTTATTTAATTTCCAGCACCCACTCCCATTTACATTTCATGCAATTTATATTTCTTGTCATTTAAGATTTTGCCAATTTACATTTCTTGCTCTTTAAGTTACGTGCCAATTTACATTCTGCAACTTTAAATTCATTGTCATTTACTTTCTGTTGGCTACAATTTCACACAATTCACTTCAATGTTAGCTTGACTAAACTAATCACCCACTAAAGTTGCTTGATCCATCAATCCCTGTGGGATCGACCTCACTCACGTGAGTTTTATTACTTGATGCGACCCGGTATACTTGCCGGTAAGATTTGTGTGTTTGGAATTCGTTTTTTGTTTTCCAAAAATACACATCAAACGGCACCAAAAACTTGGTGCGAAATTTAAAATCCACAAACTAACCGGCAAGTGCACCGGGTCGTACCAAGTAATACCTCAGGTGAGGGAGGGTCGATCCCATGAGGATTGATGGAATGAGCAATAGTAGTCAGATGAATTACTTAGTCAGGCAAGCAGAAATTGGTGTTTTGAAAGTTGTAATTCGCATTAAACAGAAATTCAGAGAGTAAGAAAGCAACTGTGGAATTGGTGTGAAATATATGTGAGAAAGCAGTTAAGGTTTCGGAGTTATTTATTCTTTCGAATTAAGTTTTCTTACCAACTATTTTAGTTGTGAATCTAAACCCTAATTCCTTAGGCTGCGTTTGTTTTCAGAGACAGGACAGAACATCACACTGAGACAGAGACAATAAGACGGAGACACTAAAAATTATTGTTTGTGTATTGTGTTTGGATACGATGTACAAGACACTAATGTAATGTCCATTATTATGTTTGGATACACATGGACAAGACTAAAATATTATATGAAATGACTAAAATAACTATATGATTCCAAATTTTTTACATCAAGTACAAACTAATTTAATAGAGAATGAGAGTACGTGAGAGTACATAAGAGTACAGATAAAACTTGAAAAAATGTTTGAAGAGACAAAAAATTTTAATAAAAAAATATATAATAGTATTTATATTAAAATAAAAATTATAAATATATTTATTTTATTTTTAAATTTATTATTAATATGTAAGAATACATATAGTTAAGATTAATAAAAAAATTTGTGTAGGTTAATAAGTCAAATTAATTTTAAATAAAAAATCAGTTTTAAAAAAGAATCCGTTTTTATATGAAAAAAAATTAGTTTTTGCACATAAAAATCTATTTTTATTTAGAAAACCAATTTTTTTTATCTAAAAACTGATTTTTCTTTAAATTATATAAAATCAATTACAACTTATAAATTATTTTTTATCATTTTAAAAGATAATTTTACCTTTAATAATATTTATCTTTCAAAAATTTCAAGACTAATTATAGGAAAAATAAGAAAGGATAATAGTGGAATAATAAAAAATATCTATGGACAAAAAGGAAAACAAAATTTATAAAAAGGTCCGTGTCCACTCTTCCAATTCCCGTGTCCATCGTTGTCCTTCGTAAAAGAGTGGACACAAAAATATGAAAAACTGTCTCGGAGACAATGTGTCTGTGTCCATGTCTCTGCTTCCAAACATATTTTAAACATGTACTGTCCATGTCTCTGTGTCCTGTCTCCGAAAACAAACGCTACCTTAGTGATTTATTCTCCTCCAACCTAATTAACTGTCAATTCCTTGATCACTTAATATAGATTGGAGGGTTAGGTTCAATTCTAGTTTATTGGCCACAAAAACCCTAATTACCCAAATATAAGAGGATTATAAGTCACGTATCTCATTAAGTCCAAGTAATTAGCAATTTAGGAGGAATTTACTTTCAAGCTAATATTCAAGTGAGATAACTTTTCTAAGAATCACAAAAATTCATATAGAACGAGGATTGTTCTTCTGATATACCCAGATTCATGACATGAAGAAAGAAAGTAATCCTTAAAACTGAATCAATAAATTAATTAAAATAGAATAATAATAATCTTAATCCATAGAAATAAATAGAGATCCTAACCTTAACTAAGGAGGTTTAGGGCTCATGACTCCGAGAGAAGACTAGGGTTTTGAAAATGTGAAAGTGTGTAAGAGAGAATATCTCCCCGAAGGCTAAATATTTTTCCTTTTATATCTAACCTAATTTGATTTGAAACTAAAATAAAGTAATAAATTTTAACCCTAAAATATTTTGTTTGTAAATAAAAATAACCAAAATAAAAGATAATACAATAATTAAAAGCTAAATCCAACAAAAGATGCCCCATTGGTGCTAAATGCTAGATTCGGCGTTTAGCACCCTTATAGGCAGAAACTCCTCCTTTGGTTCTTTCTTCCTAGAGATAAACACCAGGCCCCAATGGGCAGAGGGCTTCCACATGTTTTTGAGTTACTGGCGCTAAACGCCCAGGTCCATGTTTAGCGCTAGCTTGGTAGCTTCCAAACTCTTATCTTTTCTTGCACACAAACTCTCCAAACCGATCCAAACTTCACCTGAAATATTTAAAACACTAAAGCAACTCAAAGTAGCATCCAAAGAGGTTTAAAAAAATAGAATTAAATTAAAACTCGATAAATTTATATCTAAAATAAATAGAAAATAGAGAAAAGATGCTCACGCATCAATAGGCGAGTTGAGGTTGAGGATTCCCTTTCTTGCTATGACAGACAAGTTGAGGTTAAGTATTCCCTCTCCTGTGTTGTGATTATAATTGAAAAGACATTATGGTTGATGTGGTAAGGACGGTGGCTTTGTCTCGCTCACAAATAGGCAAGTTGAGATTGAAGATTCTCTCTCTTGCTGCGATAGACAAGCTGAGGTTGAGGATTCCCTCTCTTGTTGCAGTGGACAAACAGAGTTAAGGATTTCCTCTTTTGTTACTTTGGAGAATTGAATGGAGAAGGTTGAGGATTCTCTTCGATTCAATTTTTGGCTATGGTATGAATGAGTTAGGTTGAGGATTCTTTATCGTTACATTACAGTCTCTTTTTTATTGGAAGGTTGAGGATTACCTTTGTGTTGAGAGACAATATCCAACTTAGCTACCGATGTGTCGCGTTCTGGTAGCTTAACTGAGACGTGAGTTTATGGCCAATAGGGTAAGCATGTATCATTTGCATTTGTGTGTATTGTTTGGATGTGCATTGGTGCACGAATTGTGAATCACACTTTTCACAACGCGTACTACTAACCAGCAAGTGCACTGGGTCGTCCAAGTAATACCTTACGTGAGTAAGGGTCGAATCCCACGGAGATTGTTGGTTTGAAGCAATTTATGGTTATCTTGCAAATCTTAGTCAGGAAGTCAATTATGTTTATCAGTTGAATTGCGAATAAACAAGAGAGCATGAATTAAAGGTTACTTGTTATGCAGTAATGGAGAATATGTTGGAGTTTTGGAGATGCTTTGTGTTCTGAATCTCTGCTTTCCTCTGTCTTCTGATTCATGCATGCACGTCCTCCTATGGCTGGCTTTATGCAAGGGCATCACCGTTGTCAGTGGCTACTGATAAGCGGATATTTTATACGCTTTTTGGGGATAATTTCATATAGTTTTGAGTATGTTCTAGTTAGTTTTTAGTTTATTTCCAGTAGTTTTTAGGAAAAATTCATATTTCTGGACTTTACTATGAGTTGTGTGTTTTTCTGTAATTTCAGGTATTTTTCTGGCTGAAATTGAAGGAGCTGAGCAAAAATCTGATTCAGGCTGAAAAAGGACTGCTAATGCTGTTGGATTCTGACCTCCCTACACTCAAATTGGATTTTCTGGAGCTACAGAACTCGAAATGGCATGCTTCCAATTGCATTGGAAAGTAGACATCCAGGGCTTTCCAGAAATATATAATAGTCCATACTTTGCACAAGGATAGACGACGTAAACTGGCGTTCAACGCCAGTCCTCTGCCCAATTCTGGCGTCCAGCGCCAGAAAAGGATCAAAAACTGGAGTTGAACGCCCAAACTGGCACAAAAACTGGCGTTCAACTCCACAAATGGCCTCTGCACGTGAATTGCTTAAAGTCTCAGCCCCAGCACACACCAAGTGGGCCCCAGCACACCAAGTGGGCCCCAGAAGTGGATCTCTGCATCATCCATCATAGTCCACTCATATTTTGTAACCCTAGGCTACTGGTTTAGTATTTAAACAACTTTTAGAGACTTATTTTGTATCTCATGACATTTCAGATCTAAACTTTGTATTCTCTGACGGCATGAGTCTCTAAACCCCATTGTTGGGGGTGAGGAGCTCTGCTGTGTCTCGATGAATTAATGCAAGTATTCCTGTTTTCCATTCAAACACGCTTGTTTCTATCTAAGATGTTCATTCGCGATTAACTGTGATGAAGGTGATGATCTGTGACATTCATCACCTTCCTCAAACCATGAACGCGTGCCTGACAACCACCTCCGTTCTATATCTGATTGAATGAGTATCTCTTAGATTCTTTAATCAGAATCTCCGTGGTATAAGCTAGAACTGATGGCGGCATTCATGAGAATCCGGAAAGTCTAAACCTTGTCTGTGGTATTCCGAGTAGGATTCAAGGATTGAATGACTGTGACGAGCTTCAAACTCCTGAAGGTTGGGCGTTAGTGACAGATGCAAAAGGATAGTAAATCCTATTCCAACCGGATCGAGAACCAACCGGTGATTAGCCGTGCTGTGACAGAGCGCGTGAGCGTAGTTTTCACTGGAAGGATGGAAGGTAGCCATTGACAACGGTGATCCACCAACACACAGCTTGCCATAAGGAGACGTGCGTGCGTGAACAAGAAGACAGAGGAAGCAGGGATTCAGAAGACAAAGCATCTCCAAAACTCCAACATATTCTCCATTACTGCACAACAAGTAACTTTTAATTTATGCTCTACTGGTTACTCACAATTCAATTGATAAACATAATTGACTTCCTGACTAAGATTTACAAGATAACCATAGATTGCTCCAAACCAACAATCTCCGTGGGATTCGACCCTTACTCACGTAAGGTATTACTTGGACGACCCAGTGCACTTGCTGGTTAGTGGTACGAGTTGTGAAAAGTGTGATTCACAATTCGTGCACCAAGTTTTTGGCGCCGTTGCCGGGGATTGTTCGTGTTTGGACAACTAACGGTTTATTTTGTTGCTTAGATTAGGAAAAATCTTTCTTTTTTTGGTTTAGAGTCTTTTATTTTTTATCCCTTGTTAAAACACTTTAAATTTATAGCTCAATTAGTTAGAACGTGGTGTTTATGTTCATGGTAATTGGCTATCATATTTTTAAAATCTTTTTCAAAAATAATTTTTTCTATTAAATCCTGTGCCAAACTTTAAGTTTGGTGTTTTCAAAAATAATCTTTCTTAAAATTTTCGAAAGTTCCATAACTCATTTGGCTAAAGCGTTAATCTGTGTTCTTGGTAATTGGGTTAGAATCTTTTATACTCTTTTCAAAACCTTCTTTTTCATAAATAATATTTTCTCTATTAAATTTTGAGCCAAACTTAAAGTTTGGTGTTTTCTTGTTGATTTCCCTTTGGTTTTCGAAAACTTTGGTTTGGTTTTCTAAAAATTTTAAGTTTGGTGTTCTTTCTTCATGTTCTTGTGTTCTTGTGAGTCTTCAAAGTGTTCTTGAGTTTCCTTGTGTCTTGATCTTAAAATTTTTAAGTTTGGTGTTCCTTGGTGTTTGCCCTCCAAAATTTTCGAAAACAAGGAGCATTAGATCTAAAAATTTTAAATCTTGTACTATCTTATTGTTTTTCTCTCTCCTCACTAAATTCAAAAAAATATCTTTTCAAAATATCTCTTCTAACTTCCTAACTTCTTATCTTTTCAAAATTTGTTTCAACTAACTAACTAACTTTTTGTTTGTTTCTTAACTTTTTCAAAACTACCTAACTAACTCTCCATATCTCTAATTTTCGAAAATATCTTCCCTCTTTTTCAAAAATTTCTTTTTTTTAACTAATTAATTTCTTTTTTTTTATAAACGAAAAAAATTTTTTTTTTTTAACTTCAAAATTCAAATTCTTTTTAGTTATTTTATTTTATTTAAGTATTTACTTCTTATAAAATAAAATAAATAAAAAGGTAAATCAGTCCAAGTTATATCCATAGATCCATCATGGACATAAGTGGAGATGGACAGTCCAGGAGGACTTTGGGGTCATATTCTAACCCCTCTACTGCTTCATATGGGAGTAGCATATGCATACCCTCCATTGGAGTTAGTAGCTTTGAGTTGAATCCTCAGCTCATTATCATGGTGCAGCAAAGTTGCCAGTATTCCGGTCTTCCACAGGAAGAACCTACAGAGTTTCTGGCACAATTTTTACAAATTGCTGACACAGTACATGATAAGGAAATAGATCAGGATGTCTACAGACTATTACTGTTTCCATTTGCTGTAAAAGATCAAGCCAAGAGGTGGTTAAATAACCAACCTAAGGCCAGCATAAGAACATGGAAACAGCTGACAAAAAAATTCCTGAATCAATATTTCCCTCCAAAAAGGATGACACAGCTAAGGCTGGACATCCAAGGCTTTAAACAAGGAGATAATGAATCTCTTTATGATGCCTGGGAGAGATACAGAGAGATGCTACGAAAATTCCCCTCTGAAATGTTTTCAGAGTGGGTTCAGTTAGACATCTTCTACTATGGGCTTGCAGAAGGAGCTCAGATGTCTTTAGATTACTCAGCTGGTGGATCTATCCATATGAGAAAGACAATTGAAGAAGCTCAAGAGCTCATTGATACAGTTGCCAGGAATCAGCATCTGTATCTAAGCAGCAACCCTTCCATGAATGAAGAGGTTAAAACAGTAACTGCTGAATTCAGTACTGTAAAACAAGCTGCTGAATTCAATCAGCAATTAGATTTTCTAACAAAGCAGCTAGCTGAATTTAAAGACAGGTTACAGGAGACAAGGATAGCTAATATGCATATGGACGAACAGTTTAAGCAAACAAAGCAGCAGCTATCAAAGCAAATAGCAGAAGAATGCCAAGCAGTTCAATTAAGAAGTGGGAAAACATTAAATACCCCACCTCAAGGCATCAAAAATTCAAGAAATGAGCGACCCACCAAAGATTCACCTGAGGACAGTAAGAGCCCAGGGAAAAATAATTCTGGCACTAAAACGCCAGAAAATGGGTGGAAGGCTGGCGCTGAACGCCCAGACCATGCCCAAAACTGGCGTTCAGCGCCAAAAACAAGGCAGGATTGGCGTTCAACGCCAGAAATGGGCAAGAATCTGGCGTTGAACGCCCAAAGGGGGCATAATCCAGCGTTGAACGCCCAAAATGGGCACATTTCTGGCGTTCAGGCGCCAGGAACAGACAGTGAGTTGGCGTCTAACGTCACTCCAGCTTCTGACTCTGGTACTCAATTGCCAGTGAGGGATCAGACACAGACAAGTGCTGATAACAACCCCTCTAAAAAGGCTTCTTTAACCACTAAGGTTGAGGAATATAAAGCCAAGATACCTTATCCTCAAAAACTCCGAAAAGAGGAGCAGGATAAGCAATTTGCTCGCTTTGCAGATTATCTAAGGACTCTTGAAATAAAGATTCCTTTTGCAGAGGCACTTGAGCAAATACCTTCTTATGCCAAGTTCATGAAAGAGATCTTGAGTCATAAAAAGGAGTGGAGAGAAACAGAAAGAGTTCTCCTCACTGAAGAATGCAGTGCAGTCATTCTGAAAAGCTTTCCTGAAAAGCTTAAAGACCCTAGGAGTTTTCTGATACCATGCATATTGGAAGGTGATTGCACCAAGACAGCTTTATGCGATCTTGGGGCAAGCATCAACCTGATACCTGCATCCACTATCAGGAAACTTGGCTTAACTAAAGAAGTTAAACCAACCCGGATATGTCTCCAACTTGCTGATGGTTCCACTATATACCCATCAGGCGTGATTGAGGACATGATTGTCAGAGTTGGGCCATTCGCCTTTCCCACTGACTTTGTTGTGCTGGAAATGGAGGAGCACAAGAGTGCTACTCTCATTCTAGGAAGGCCCTTCCTAGCAACTGGACGATCCCTCATTGACGTCCAACAGGGGGAAATAACCCTGAGAGTCAACGATGACGAGTTCAAGTTGAACGCTGTCAAAGCCATGCAGCATCCAGACACATCAACAGACTGCATGAAAGTTGACCTTATTGACTCTTTGGTAGAAGAGATCAACATGGCTGAGAGTCTCGAATCAGAGTTGGAAGACATCTTTAAAGATGTTCAGCCTGATTTGGAGGATTCAGGGGACATGAAAGAGCCTCTGAACTTTCTTCTGAAAGAGGACAAACCTCCTAAACCAGAGCTCAAGCCACTGCCACCATCCTTGAAATATGCATTTCTAGGAGAAGGTGACACTTTTCCAGTGATCATAAGCTCTGCTTTAAATTCACAGGAAGAGGAAGCACTTATTCAAGTGCTAAGGACACACAAGACAGCTCTTGGGTGGTCCATAGGTGACCTTAAAGGCATAAGCCCAGCTAGATGCATGCACAAAATCCTACTGGAGGATAATGCCAAACCAGTGGTTCAACCACAGAGGCGGCTAAATCCAGCCATGAAGGAAGTGGTGCAGAAAGAGGTCACCAAATTACTAGAGGCTGGGATTATTTATCCCATTTCTGATAGCCCCTGGGTGAGCCCTGTTCAAGTCGTCCCAAAAAAGGGAGGTATGACAGTGATTCATAATGAAAAAAATGAACTGGTTCCTACAAGAACAGTTACAGGGTGACGCATGTGTATTGACTACAGAAGGCTCAATACAGCCACCAGAAAGGATCATTTTCCTTTACCATTCATAGACCAGATGCTAGAGAGACTAGCAGGTCATGATTATTACTGCTTTTTGGATGGCTACTCAGGCTATAACCAGATTGCAGTAGATCCCCAGGATCAAGAGAAAACAGCATTCACATGTCCATCCAGAGTGTTTGCTTATAGAAGGATGCCCTTTGGGCTATGCAATGCACCTACAACCTTCCAGAGATGCATGCTCTCTATTTTCTCTGATATGATGGAAAAATTTCTGGAAGTCTTCATGGATGACTTCTCAGTATATGGAGACTCATTCAGCTCCTGTCTTGATCACCTGAAACTTGTTCTGAAAAGATGCCAAGAAACCAACCTAGTTTTAAACTGGGAAAAGTGTCACTTCATGGTGACTGAAGGAATTGTTCTTGGGCATAAAATCTCAAACAAGGGAATAGAGGTGGATTAAGCAAAAATAGAGGTAATTGAAAAATTACCACCACCTGCCAATGTTAAGGCAATCAGAAGCTTTCTGGGGCATGCAGGATTCTATAGGAGGTTTATAAAGGATTTTTCAAAAATCGCAAAACCTCTAAGCAATCTGCTAGCTGCTGACACGCCATTTGTGTTTGACACAGCATGCCTGCAGGCGTTTGAAACGCTGAAAGCTAAGCTGGTCACAGCACCAGTCATTTCTGCACCAGACTGGACATTGCCATTTGAGTTAATGTGTGATGCCAGTGATCATGCCATTGGTGCAGTATTGGGACAGAGGCATGACAAGCTTTTGCATGTCATTTATTATGCCAGTCGCGTTCTAAATGATGCCCAGAAAAATTACACAACCACAGAAAAAGAACTACTTGCAGTGGTTTACGCCATTGACAAGTTCAGATCATACTTAGTAGGATCAAAAGTGATTGTGTATACTGACTATGCTGTTCTTAAGTATCTACTCACAAAGCAGGATTCAAAACCCAGGCTCATCAGATGGCTATTGCTTCTGCAAGAGTTTGATATAGAAATAAGAGACAGAAAAGGGACAGAGAACCAAGTAGCTGATCATCTGTCCCGGATAGAGCCAGTGGAAGGGACGTCCCTCCCCTTCCTTGAGATCTCTGAGACGTTCCCTGATGAGCATCTATTTGCCATTCAGGAAGCACCATGGTTTGCCGATATTGCAAACTATAAAGCTGCAAGGTTCATACCCAAGGAGTACAATAGAATACAAAAAAAGAAACTAATTACTGATGCAAAGTACTACTTGTGGGATGAGCCCTATCTCTTTAAGAGATGTGCAGACGGCATTATCCGTAGGTGTGTCCCCAGAGAGGAAGCACAGAGAATCCTATGGCATTGCCATGGATCTCAATATGGAGGCCATTTTGGAGGTGAGCGAACAGCCACCAAGGTCCTCCAATGTGGCTTCTATTGGCCCACACTCTATAAAGATTCCCGAGAGTTTGTACGTAATTGTGACAGTTGCCAAAGAGCTGGTAATCTGCCTCATGGTTACGCCATGCCTCAACAAGGAATCTTGGAAATAGAGTTGTTTGATGTATCGGGAATTGACTTCATGGGACCTTTCCCACCATCATACTCAAACACTTATATTCTGGTGGCAGTTGACTATGTATCAAAATGGGTTGAGGCTATTGCCACACCCACCAATGATACTAAAACAGTGCTGAAGTTCCTCCAGAAACATATCTTTAGCAGGTTTGGTGTCCCTAGAGTGTTAATCAGTGATGGGGGCACTCACTTCTGTAATAAACAGCTTTACTCTGCCATGGTTCGGTATGGAATTCGCCACAAGTGGCCACTCCATATCATCTACAAACCAATGGGCAGGCTGAAGTCTCTAATAGAGAATTAAAGAGAATCCTGGAACGGACAGTAAATACCCGTAGAAAGGATTGGGCAAGGAGCTTGGATGATGCTCTGTGGGCTTACAGAACAGCATTCAAGACCCCTATAGGGACCTCTCCATACCAACTCGTGTATGGTAAGGCATGCCACTTGCCCGTGGAACTGGAACATAAGGACTACTGGGCAACCAGATTCCTAAACTTTGATGCCAAATTAGCTGGAGAAAAACGATTGCTCCAGCTAAATGAGCTAGAGGAATTCAGATTCACAGCTTTCAAAAATGCCAAGCTTTATAAAGAAAAATAAAAAAATGGCATGACAGAAAGCTGTCATCTAGAATCTTTGAACCAGGACAAAAGGTCCTGTTGTTTAACTCTAGACTCAGGCTATTCCCCGGGAAACTGAAATCCCGGTGGAGGGGACCATACGTGATTACAAGTGTGTCACCATATGGTTATGTGGAGCTTCAAGATATTGATTCTGATAAGAAGTTCATTGTCAATGGACAGAGAATCAAGCATTATCTTGAAGGCAACACTGAGCAAGAATGCTCAAGGCTGAAGCTAGATTAAAAGCTCAGCAAGGTCCAGCTAAAGACAATAAAGAAGCGCTTGCTGGGAGGCAACCCAGCCATGGGGCATTAATCCTCTAAGCATTTTGCCCTATTTTTTTTTTTTATTTTATTTTATTTTTTATATAGAGCTCATTGACAACAAGGTAAATAATCATTTACAGAAGACCTCGGCACACAAAACAGAGTAAAAGAGCTCAATGGCAAGAAAACGCCAGTAATGGCAGCATTTGGGCGTTCAACGCCAGAAATGGCCACCCACTGGGCGCTGAACGCCAGGAATGGCAGCAACTGGGCGCTGAACGCCCAGGAGATCAGCATTTAGGCGCTGAACGCCCAAAACAGCAGTGTTTGGGCGTTCAAACGTTAGGAGACAGGGAGGAGCCAAATCCAGTAATCCCACACGTATTTCCATTCTAATTTATAATTTTATGATTCAATACATGATTTTATTTACATAAACATGTCAAGAACCCTGATTTCTAAAAATCCTACCTCAAAATATCAAATGTATCTTAATTCATAAGCACACACCCTCTTTGCAAATCAATCCAACTCTTTTCAAATCTTTTCCAAAACAAATCTATCTTTTTCACCCAAATCTTTCAATATCTTTTCATATTATCTTTTTCAAAACCCAGATTTATCTTTTCAAATCTATCCTATCTTTCAAATCTATATCTTTATCTTTTTACTCTAAATCTTTTCAATATCTCTCATATTATCTTTTTCAAAAATCTATCCTATCTTTTCAAAATCAAACTATATCTTCTATCTTATCTTTTTCAACTCAATCTTTTTATCTTATCTTTCCAATTTTTCGAAAACCACCCCCCACCCCTTTAAATTGGGTTCGGCCTCCCCCCTCCTCCATCAACAAGTGCACCTCGATCTCCTTCTATCCCTCTCCTTTCTTTTCTTTTGCTTGAGGACAAGGAAACCTATAAGTTTGGTGTGTTTATCCGAGATCACTAAGATCATGGCTCCCAAAGGAAAACAATCCACTCCAAGAGGCAAGAAAGAGAGCGTTCCAAAACCACTTTGGAATCAGGGAAGTTCTTATCTAAAGAACATTCAGACCATTATCTTAAAGTAATGGGTCTGAGATCAGTGATCCCGGAAGTGAGATTCGATCTGAAAGAAGATGAATATTCGGAGATCCAGGAGCAAATTCGAATCAGGAACTGGGAAGTCCTAGCTAATCCTGAAACGAAAGTAGGAAGGAACATGGTCCAGGAGTTCTATGCTAATATGTGGCAGACTGACAAGCAAAGACTATCTGGAACAGCCTGCTACGAATTTCGGACCATGGTCAGGGGAAAGATTGTTCATACCACCCCTGACAAGATCAGAGAGATATTAAAGCTACCGCAGCTAAAGGATGATCCAGACTCCTTCAACAGGAGGATGATGAGAGCAGACATTGGCCTGGATAAGATTCTAGAGGACATCTGTATCCCTGAAGCCAGGTGGACCACCAACACAAAGGGCGTCCCAAATCAACTCAAGAGGAGGATCTCAACCAGTTGCCAGAGGATGGCTGGACTTCATTGGGCGTTCTCTGTTGCCCACCAGCAACCGTTCTGAAGTCACAGTTAAAAGAGCAGTGATGATTCATTGCACATGATGGGAAAGGAAGTGGAGGTTCATCAGCTGATTTCAACGAGCTCTATAAGATTGCTAACAAAAATTCAGAGAGGCCAGGTTGGCTTATCCAAGCGTGATTTCTCTGCTCTGCAAGGACGCTGGAGTCACGATGGGAATAACTGAATATATCCTAATTGAAAAGTCAATCACCAAAGCATCAATGGAGAGACAACAAGCACAGGAGGAATATCAAGAAGAGAGCACAGGAATTCCTTCCAGAGATCCTCAAGCGAATATGGGAATATCTTGAGACGTCTGTCACCAAGATACAGGAAGCTATGGAGCAAATAATAAAACAACAGAAGGAACACAGTCAAATGCTGACCCATATGCTGAAAGAACAAGAGGAGCAGGGACGTGACTTAAGGGAACTGAAGCGCCAAAAGTCTTCTATATACCAAGCCTCCCAAGGATCAGAGGAACTCCCATACCCCCAGAATAAAGGTTGTTAATTTCCAATTTCTGCCTTACTCTGTGACAGTGTCCTTATAAAAAGTTACCTTAGAAGTCATATAATAGTAATTAGTATCTATTTGATTTTATCTCCAATCAAGCTATAGTTTATTTTTCTCATCATCATTAAACATGAATAAAATAGTAGATCTTTTGAATAAGAAGCAATAAAATTTCGAGTTTAATAAAACAAATTCTAATTGTTAAATGTGGTGGCAATGCTTTCTGTCTTCTGAAAGAATGCTTGAACAGTGCATATGTCTTTTGAATTTGTTGTTTAAGACTGTTAAATATGTTGGCTCTTGAAAGAATAATGAACATGAGACATGTTATTGATAATCTGAAAATCATAAAAATGATTCTTGAAGCAAGAAAAAGCAGCAAAGAACAAAGCTTGCAGAAAAAAAAAAAAGCAAGCAGAAAAAGCCAAAAGCCTTAAAACCAAAAGGCAAGGGCAATAAAAAGGATCCCAAGGCTTTGAGCATCAGTGGATAGGAGGGCCTAAAGGACTAAAATCCTGGTCTAAGCGGCTAAACCAAGCTGTCCCTAACCATGTGCTTGTGGCGTGTAGGTGTCAAGTGAAAACTTGAGACTGAGCGGTTAAAGTCAAGGTCCAAAGCAAAAAGAAGAGTGTGCTTAAGAACTCTGGACACCTCTAATTGGGGACTTTAGCAAAGCTGAGTCACAATCTGAAAAGGTTCACCCAGTTATGTGTCTGTGGCATTTATGTATCCGGTAGTAATACGGGAAAACAAAGTGCTTAGGGCCACGGCCAAGACTCATAAAGAAGCTGTGTTCAAGAATCATCACACTGAACTAAGAGAATCAATAACACTATCTGAATTCTGAGTTCCTATAGATGCCAATCACTCTGAGCTTCAATGGATAAAGTGAGATGCCAAAACTGTTCAGAAGCAAAAAGCTACTAGTCCCGCTCATCTAATTAGAATCTGAGCTTCAATAAAAACTCTGAGATATTATTGCTTCTCAACCTATTAGTCTTCTATTTTATTTGTCTAGTTGCTTGAGGACAAGCAACAGTTTAAGTTTGGTGTTGTGATGAGCGGATATTTTATACGCTTTTTGGGGATAATTTCATATAGTTTTGAGTATGTTTAGTTAGTTTTTAGTTATTTCTATTAGTTTTTAGGAAAAATTCATATTTCTGGACTTTACTATGAGTTGTGTGTTTTTCTGTAATTTCAGGTATTTTTCTGGCTGAAATTGAAGGAGCTGAGCAAAAATCTGATTCAGGCTGAAAAAGGACTGTTGATGCTGTTGGATTCTGACCTCCCTGCACTCAAAGTGGATTTTCTGGAGCTACAGAACTCGAAATGGCGTGCTTCCAATTGCGTTGGAAAGTAGACATCCAGGGCTTTCCAGCAATATATAATAGTTCATACTTTTCACAAGAATAGACGACTTAAACTGGCGTTCAACGCCAGTCCTCTGCCCAATTCTGGCGTCCAACGCCAGAAAAGGATCAAAACTGGAGTTGAACGCCCAAACTGGCATAAAAACTGGCGTTCAACTCCACAAATGGCCTCTGCACGTGAATTGCTTAAGTCTCAGCCCCAGCACACACCAAGTGGGCCCCAGCACACACCAAGTGGGCCCCAGAAGTGGATCTCTGCATCATCCATCATAGTTTATCCAATTTTTGAACCTAGGCTACTAGTTTAGTATTTAAACAACTTTTAGAGACTTATTTTGTATCTCATGACATTTCAGATCTAAACTTTGTATTCTCTGACGGCATGAGTCTCTAAACCCCATTGTTGGGGGTGAGGAGCTCTGTTGTGTCTCGATGAATTAATGCAAGTATTTCTGTTTTCCATTCAAACACGCTTGTTCCTATCTAAGATGTTCATTCGCGCTTAACTGTGATGGAGGTGATGAGCTGTGACACTCATCACCTTCCTCAAATCATGAACGTGTACCTGACAACCACCTCCGTTCTATATACGATTGAATGAGGATCTCTTAGATTCCTTAATCAGAATCTCCGTGGTATAAGCTAGAACTGATGGCGGCATTCATGAGAATCCGGAAAGTCTAAACCTTGTCTGTGGTATTCCGAGTAGGATTCAATGATTGAATAACTGTGACGAACTTCAAACTCCTGAAAGCTGGGCGTTAGTGACAGACGCAAAAGGATAGTAAATCCTATTCCAACCGGATCGAGAACCAACCGATGATTAGCCATGCTGTGACAGAGTGCGTGAGCGT